>NC_044905.1:1626598-1860138 GCF_001633185.2 Quercus lobata
TGGCAACTTGACTCTCTTCCAAAAATTATTCACTTCATTTGGCTTGGTCTTCATCATAGTATCCCTGTTAGAAAAATCATTGCTGCAAGAGGTATTCAATGTAGTGTGGCTTGTCCCATTTGCCATACCCATGAAGAATCTATTTTACACCTCTTAAGGGACTGTTCCTTTGCAAGGGATTTTTGGAGGAAGATTGGAACTCCTCAGGCAATGGGGAATTTTCTTCAGCTTGACCTTTCGGAGTGGTTAAAAATTAATTGCCTAGCCAAAGATTCTATTTCTGCTAATGGTATTCCGTGGAGATATTTATTTCCTTTTGCTCTTTGGTCATTGTGGAAACACTGGAACCAGATTGTCTTTGAGAATGTCCCTAGTAACTCGAGACTTTCTTCCTCATGTATTCATCAAGCTAGAGAGTTTTTCTTCTGTATTGGGAAACTGCAGAAACTCAAGCAACATAGGGTCATTCCGGTATGTTGGCATAAACCACCACAAGGCTGGTTCAAGTTGAACTCTGACGAGGCATCCTTAGGAAATCCGGGGAAGGCTGGTGGGGGAGGTTTGATCCGTGATTGTCAAGGGACTTGGGTCAAGGGTTATATGAGGAATATTGGAGTGGCCACTAACATCATTGCAGAATTTTGGGCTCTAAGGGACGGTCTTATGTTAGCTCTTAAGCTTGGAATCACCCATCTTCTTGTTGAACTTGATGCAAAAGTTGTTGTTGATCTTGTTCTTTCTAGGAAACCATCTAACAGGCCATACTCTTCCTTGTTGAATGATTGCAGATTCCTCCTAAGTCAACTCCAGCAAGTCAGAATTAACCATGCTTTTCGGGAGGCTAACCGATGTGCGGACTCACTTGCCAAGGGTGGATGTAACCTCTTAGAGGATTTTGTTGTTTTAGATCTTCCCCCTTATGATAGTTTTTATGTTTTACTTAATTCAGATGCTGTTGGTTTGTACTACTTAAGGCTCTCAGCCAATACTTTGCCTTTTGTGGCTAGCTAGTTTCAATATATTTCCCTTTTAACCACAAAAAAAAAAAAAAAAAAGATGATCAAATCATGGCAACTTTCAACAAAATCAAGCTAATCCTTATAAAATGGGAAGAAACACACACACACACCAAAGAACTAAGAAGACACTCACTAGATCCGCAATTTACCATTCTACCCTCAAAACCATCTCGTCCCTCAAACAACAATAACTCAAGTGTCTCACCACAAACTATAAGTATCATACACTAATACACATATTGCTTATATTCTCTCCTTCCTAACCTACCCTCCTTGTGGATCTTGTTATTCTACTTTAAAATCATCAACTCCGTTCATCGTAGGTTTTTTTTTTTTTTGGGTAGAAAAGAAATGCTAAATTAGAGAAGTTTCAATTTTCCTTGCTGCTGAATAGGATTTTTTTCCTACCGCATAATAAGGAAAATTATAAATATCATCCATTTTCACAATAATGGGCTTTACTCTTGAAAATTTTGTCAAGCCCAAAATTAGGCCTTTTAAATAAGATTGATGGATTCAATCCAGAGGCAGAGGTAGCAACTAGCAAAGCAAAGTGAGCAAATCTTTCTTTCATCAGAAACAACGTGTTGCTGTTCTCTCCGTTCGTTCAAAGCTCCCTTTTACGTCGCCGTTTTGCCACCAGATTATCGGTACTACTCTCCATTCTCGTTCAATTTCTCATCGATACCGACCTCTTTTTCTCTGATTCTTCTGATTTTTTTTTTTTGTCCCTCGATTTTGACGGATTTATGTGTATAAATTTTGTATATGATTTTGTTTTTTTGGGGATCGATAGGGTGTAATTTATTTTAGTTGGTTATGTGCTGTTCATACATTAAAATATTAACAACTTAGAAAATTAGAACCAATATGGTTTAGCACAGAATTTGATTTTGAATATAAATTCATGTGTTCAATTTTGATTACTCTGTTGTGAATCCATAACCGAGACCCCAAAGTTTTGGATCAACAAAACTTGGGTACAGTTCCTTAATTACTGTATTTTAGGTTATTTGGATATCCAAATAAATTGAAACATATAGTTACATTGGTCAATAAACCACATTGTTGAATTTAATTGTCTTTACAGAACCATGTGTTGCACTGATTAGTAGTCAATACAGCTTTGTCAGCTACACCGTTGAATCTAAGGTACAGCATCTAAAGAACTGTACCTAAGTTTTACCCAATTTATTAAGAATCACATATGTTCATTCTGCTATGAATGAATAGGTTCATTTTTGTATTGAAATATTGTACTCGAGATATAGAAAGTATTGTCCTTCTCGATATAAATTATTAAACTATGTGATTTAGAAACAATTAGGTGTGCTCCATAGAACAGTTATTAGTTACTTCTGTGCTATACATTTTAAAATGTCCCAAAAGTTGGTTGAAGGTTCATTTTCGATCACGAATAATTCATTAATATCTTTCTCAAAGTAGGTGTGGCGGGACATAAAGATTCAATTGCAGCAGAGAAAAAATCAAGCGAGGCCATGGATAGCATACCAACCTTCAACGCTGAGCATCTTCAAAGTAATATGAAGACTATCTATTACAGGTTTGTTTTTAACCTTTGATGAAGTGGAACTAGTCTAATTGGCTGAATTATAGACTATACATTACACAGGGGTGTCGAATACTTTTGAATGGTGGTTGATTAAATTTTATGTTTTAGTTTGTAGTTCGAGGAATAGGCCAATACACAATATTGTTACAGGGGGAACGAAGGCCTTATTCCGTGTTTGAAATCATTAATTTCGTTTATAAAAATATGAGGCTTTAATAACATTAAGGCGTGACTAAATAAATGATGGAGGGGACGATTGTCTACTGTACCCATTGAGCTTTAATATAAGGCTTGTTGGGTGTATCATATGGCAGATTTGAACTTACCTGGATGTGGTGCCTCAGGACATTCTAAAATGCAATAATATATGAAGTAAAAAATCATTTCTAAAATTTTTTCTTGTGGGTAGAATCTAAGTATTTACGTTTTTGTGCAGCCGGACTTTTCTGTCAATTATTGGCGGGGTCATTGCTGGAATTATGGGGTTCACAAGCTTGACTGGGTTTATTTTTTATTTCCTAATAATGGCGATCACTTCAGTTGGGCTACTAGCGAAGGCAGGGTTTACAGTTCATTCATACTTTGATAGCTGGAACCGGGTTTTACTTGATGGCTTTTTGGGCGGGCTTATGGTATGGCTCTTTATTATTAGTTCTTGTTCATCCCTTTTGTTTTTTCTCTTTATTTATTTGTAATTTTTCTTACCTGTTTGCCTAGGGCTTACCCCTTCCATCTCGTTTTTGCCTGCTTCTGATTATTTTACTTTAATAAGTTCCAACTTTCCACTGTGCATTGTTGATGTACTTGTATTTTTAACTTTTTTTTTTTCAATTAAGGAGAGGCTCAACAGAGATAAATCTTACTTTTTAAATTTATTGCCTCTGAAACTATAATTGATATTGTGGGCTTTTCTCATGTTTTGGGCTGTTAATCAGATCCAAACCTGGTTAACGAGAACACTCTGGAAGTATTTGAAATTTGTGTTCAATTCTCCTAGCTTCCTCCAAGCAAATAATTGTGCATGCTTTCTTCTATTTGATTGTTTGCCCTATTGTTTATTTCTCTTTTTTGCGACTTCATGGGAATGATGTTAGCCTCAGGAAGTTACTTAGGTTGGTTTAAGATGAATCTGTTGATAGGGTAAAACTTCTGCCTTCGATTATGCTTTGTTATTAAGTTCATTAGTAAGAGATTTTCTGTTTTTCATAGCTTGACCTTGTTGGCAATTGGCTAATCAATTCTCTTGCAATGAATTTTCAAGAACTTATATCTAACTGAAGAAAAATGCTTATTATCTCATTGGGTAGCTTTTGTTATTTGTGCTTGGAGCTCAGAAATTTTGAGTCTTTGATTACTGATAAAAATGTCTAATTAATGCTAAATTGAAGAGAGAATGACTTTTTCAGGATGTCACCAAAAATAAAAAGGAAGCTTACTCATTGGCCATTTAATTTATGTTGTTTGTTTGATTTATTCATGTATACATATCAACATTACAATGTAATTCCAACTTTCTATTATCTTCTTGACATCTTGTTCTTTTCTTTTGCAGTCATTTGTGCTTTTCTGGACGTATCCTTTCTAAATGTTGAGACACTTACTAGTAATGGAATAAATTTTGGACTATTGCCACTGTTTTTACACTTAGTAATGACAGTGGCAGTAGTACTGAGACTATAGAATTAGATTATGTACTATCTAATCTTCTCTGAGAAAAAAAAAAAATTGTGCGAGACGACCTGATTGTAACAGCCCAATTAATGTTGGGGTTGTTGAGAGAGAGGGCTATGAGTAAAGTTTCTCTACCAATTTCATCAATTCATCATGAATCCAATTTTGAAAAATATGAAAAAGTCATATTTTTGGTAGCAACTGATTCGTGCTATTAAACATTTGGCATAATTGTTCTGAACTTTTTCTTTTTTGAGCCACATGTCAGTTAATTGCACTGATACTTGCTGAAACATGCTCTGGAAATTACTAAAGATTCCTAAGTATTAGCTCAAGTTTTTTATTCTTGTTATTGTATCATTTTTTGGGTAGATTTTTTGTTTTATATTTTCTGCATTCCTTGACATAAGAAGATTTGCCTATGACTTGGTGCACATATTCTGATCGATTTATTGTTAAACGGGAACGGAGGAAAGCTATGCTGTTGCTGTGATGCTTCTACATGTGGCTTGGAATAGATTTGATATTTTTGTATCAGTTTTTATGACATTATGTGGTTAACCCAAGTGTACCTTAATCTTGCCTCTTCTTTTTTCTTCTATCTAAGTTTTCATGAATACTATTTGGCTGGAGAGAGTTGCGTTAAGAGTGGTTGACTATAGCTGGCAATCTGATGTGTAGGAAATTTTGTATGAAAGCTGCTCAGCACAATGGCTTACACTCAGCAACACCCTTTTTTTTTTCTTTAAATTGAGTTTGCACTTTGGATTTTGCATTTCATTCAATATTTAAAAGAAAAATATAACCTTATTTGTAATAAGCATGAGGGTTTACGACTTTGTAAACAAATAGGAAGACTTTACTTCATATATGTACATGTTATGGTGGCAATTTAGTGATGAGTTACCACTTGTTTTAATTCTATAAGCCACTTTTAACTCCTTTTTTGTGGATGTTCAATTTCAAAGTTAGGTATTAAATTAGGAAGGTGTTAAACACCCAGCCTTGTTTGATAGACTCCATAAAGGCATATGTGGATACATCAAGGTTTTGTTAAATGGATGAAAATTCAAAAATTCAAGTAATTGTAACTCTGAGGGTAAAATTGTTTATCATATTGTACAATCATCTATAAAATTAAATTAAAAAAAAAAAAAAAGAGAGAGAGAGACTCAAGAGTTCAATCTAAAGAAGGATTTGAATTTTAATAATAAAATGGTCACTTTTAGCTAAAGGTCTATGGCTGATTGAAAATCATGTAATTTCAACAGTTAAGAAGCATCCATCACAATTGATTTGAATGAATACAATAATGGAAGTTTATTATTACATTTATTATTTATTTAAGATGGATAGATAGTGTGTATCAAAAAAAGATGGATAGATAGTGAGAAAGGGAGAGGTAAGGTTAATGAGTCCAAATCTTCTATCTTATCAATTGCGCTCCATTCCATGCTCCATTCCATGCTCCACCAATAAAACTTGGATAGTTGGCCTCTCCCATTAAGTGAGATAATCCTGACTTTAACAAGAACTCTATGTGGTTGACATTAACAAGAACTCTTTTGAGTTTTGTCTCTTGCCACAGCTTTAGTTTTTGGGTCATGCTAACGAGGAGTCCAAATCTTCTGTCCCACACTTCCTGCTCCACTATATACTCCACAAATAAAAACATGCCACATGTCCATCTAATTTATTAAATGCTAAATTTATGCTTTCTATCATTTCAATTACCTAAATATGATGGGTTATTTATTTATCTATTTTAGGAAATTGAAATAATAAAAGGCATAAAATTAGCATTTAATAAATTAGAAGAACATGTGGCATGTTTTTATTTGTGGAGTATATAGTGGAGGAAGAGGAGTGGGATAGAAGATTTGAACTCGCTAACGAGGGCCCTAAGGGTACTCATTGATAATCCATTTTAGAAAAGTTTTGACATCACTTTTATGGAAAATGAAAAAAGCTGCCAAAACATTAATTGTTTTTTTTTCTTTTTCTATAAAAACTTTCTTTAATTAGATTCTTAACCAATGCCGTAAGGGCACTCGTTAGCATTTCCCTTAATTTTTTATTTGGACTCTTCCCTCTATTGTCTCATTGTATTCCTATCTTTCTCCCAAAGTTTTTTTGTCCACTACCACAGAGATTTCTTTTGTCCTAATGGGAGAGACCAGTTGTCCAAGTTTTATTGGTGGAGCATGGAGTGGAGCACAATTAATAAGACAGAAGATCTGTACTCAAGGTTAATAGTGTAGATATTTAAGTAATGTGGATATGTTTTTATTTGAGTAGTGGGGAACTTTATTAAGGGATGATTGTCTGTGTTTAGTAGAATTCGATTATAATTGTGAAAAAAAAAATTGTAGCTAATAGAATAAAAACAAGTGTATAAACAAATATAAATATTTTATACAATTTTGAATCTAGATTATCTTTGGATTAGTATTATAAATGAATCCTCAACCATACATACCTGCATTTATTGTTGAAATTAAAGCCTTTGCACCAACTTTGAAGCCAGCTGGAACTACACACCCGACAAAACTATATCACTTAATGGAATAGAGATAGACTAGGAATGCTACCAAAACTTAACTATATCACTTAATGGAATACAGATGGACCAGGAATGCTAGCTAGCAAAACTCAACTATAACACTAATTAATGGTATTGAGATGGACTAGGAATGCTAGCAAAACTTAACTTTATCACTTATGGAATTGAGATGGACTAAGGAATGCTAGCAAAACATACCACGAAATGGAATTGAGATGGACTAGGAATGCTAGCAAAACTTAACTATATCACTTACCTATCCAAACACGATATTTGCAGCAAAATATATATCTTTTTAATATGTCAAATTTTATTTAAAAAACTAGAAAGAAACATATTTAATCAATTTTTTGTTACGGTTAAAAATATATAAAACTAAAATCATTTTAGGGGGAGAAAATATATTGTTATCATTGAAAGGGGAATATGTTATCTTTAAAAAGTATAAAAAATAAATGATAATAGGATCTCAATTTATTGGTAATAAGTTATTTTCCTCCATAAACATTTGTTTATAAACACTAAATTATGGAGAAAACTATATAAGAAATGTTCACACTAAATTATGCTTTTACTAATTAGGTTAAACTGCACTTAATGTTGATGTTAAAAATGTTGCTTACCATACTCTTCGCTTAAGGACATGTTTCCATGATAATCATCCCTTTCAGAATTAAAATCTATTGATTTAAAATTTTAATTAAAGAATATTTTAACATATTTGGTATGACATTTTTTTTTTTTATATAGTTTTTCAACGGAGTTTTGAAAAACATGATGATGAGAGATTTGTTGCAAGAATTTTGGTGCTCGAAAAACTTTGAATTGTTATTCTAATCAGGTTAAACCATTGAATATAGGATAAATGTTGTACGTAATTTTGTGGTTCACTTCTATTCTATTTCTATCACGGGTCCCCCAACATAAATGAGTTTTGTAGTTCACTTCTATTCTATCACGGGTCCCCAACACAAAGGACTATAAATTTACACTCCTGGTTCTGTCACTTCACACACTAGACACTCCCATAACACAAGCAAATATGGCGAAACTCTCTCTCTTTTCTTTAGCAAACCTTCTCTTTGCTCTAATAATCTTCCAATGTGTAATTTCTCAAAGCAAGCTTGTTATGGATTCACCACTATATACTAATTCGCGGTGGATTGTGGACGGAGAAGGGAGACGAGTGAAGTTAGCATGTGTGAATTGGCCATCACATATCGATGCCGTTTTGGCTGAAGGCCTTAGCAAGCAACCCTTGGATGCAATCTCCAAGAGGATCGTGTCAATGGGATTCAACTGTGTTAGGTTTACTTGGCCAACTTTCTTGTTCACAAACGACTCGCTAGGTGCTCTTACTGTAAGACAGTCCTTTCAAAATCTAAATCTATCTCAGGCTCTTGCTGGCATCCAGGATAACAACCCATTTATCATTGATCTTCCACTTCGAAAAGCTTTTCAGGTAAGATGCTTGCTTATGATGCCCTTTAAAAGCATCATATACACATGTTTCAAAATCAACGTTACTTGCATATAAATGAAAGTATTTTTAATAGTTTATTTATTTATTTATTGAGTTCTCAGGTCTCTTATTTTTAATAGTTAGATAGACACCAAGTCCAACTTACTCAAATTCATATTTTTATGTAATTATCCCCACATATAATTGCTTATACATAGATTTTCATGAAGGAGAATAAATTATTGCAATTTTTTTTTTAAATACTAGTAATTTTTTAAATTTGTTTTACTTATGAAAAGTAAGAATAATATTCTTTTTTATTTCCCCTTGTCCCTAACTTCGTTATGTTCCTGCTTTTTCTTTTTTCTTTTATAGATTCTGTACCTTAAAAGAAATTAATTAAATAAAGTTTTGTACTTTCTTTTTTCTTTTTTGTTGGCATTTTTTCTGGATTGGGCAAAGCACAATCCTAAGAACATAACAGCAACTAAAAATTTGACTTGTATTCTCAGGCAGTGGTGTCTAACCTTGGGGCCAACCATTTGGTGGCCATACTGGACAATCACATAAGCAAGCCCGGTTGGTGTTGCAGCCTTAATGATGGCAATGGCTTTTTCGGTGATGAGTATTTCAATGTAGACGTCTGGCTTAAGGGACTAAGTCGAGTAGCTGCCATGTTTAGAGGAGTTCCCAATGTGGTAGGCATGAGCTTAAGGAATGAGCTCCGAGGCTCCAGACAAAATGTAGATGATTGGTTTAGGTAGATACTCTCTCTCTAATAAATGATCTGAATTCTCAATTATGTGTCTTAAATTGTTGTACAATTCAAAACAACAAGGGAGCTCTCTCTCTCTCTCTCTCTCTCTCTCTCTGTCCAAAATAAATGTCTGTTTAATCTTAATAAATCTCAAATGCAATTTTTCCGGAACATTTTAAAAAGGGTCCCGTTAACATATGCCGTATAGGTAATAAAAACCTTTAAGAAATACCATTAGTCATGTTAAAACTAATTTTGCTTTTGCAAATGAAATGTAGATACATGCAACAAGGAGCAGAGAAAGTGCACGCAGCAAATCCAGACGTTCTTGTCATTCTCTCTGGCTTGAGTTACGACATAGACTTGTCTTTCCTTGGAAATAGATCAGTGAATCTCTCATTCACTAACAAACTAGTATTTGAGACACACAGGTACAAGTTTTCAAATACAGCTACATGGGCAGACCATAGTGCGAACGAAGCTTGTAAAATTGTCCAAGATGACATGACGAGCAAGTCAGGATTTTTGTTGGACAAGGGGTTTCCATTATTTGTGAGTGAATTTGGGATAGACGAAAGTGTGAACGATGCCACTGACGAAAGCTTCATGAATTGCTTCTTGAGTTATGCAGCTGAGCATGACTTTGATTGGGCCATTTGGGCACTCACTGGGAGTTACTACATTAGACAAGGAAAAACTAATACGGAGGAGACCTACGGGCTACTTAATTTTGATTGGAGTGATGTTCGAAATCCAAGACTTTTGCGGAGGATATCCACAATTCAATCTCCCTTTAAAGGTATGATTAGATTTTGTTTTCCTTTTTTTATTTTTATTTTTTTAAATATAAAAACAAATTCAAAACTTCACAGCTTTTTTTTTGGGGGGGTATAATTCAATAGTAAAAAGATAGAGGATTTAAAACATGGATTTTTTTGTTGAAAATACCAAGAATTGATTCTTGGAATGTGAAAATTTTAAAACTGATCAACTTCATCCTTCCATCGATGGCATTGGTTTAAGTTTGTTTCCTTAATATGGTGTTGGCTTGATTTTGGTCACTTAATTGTGTTTGATTTGGTCCCTCAAAAATAGGGTGGCTTTGTACTTAGTTTGTCAAGTAAATCAAAAATAGATGGAGACACCAAATTGTTCATGTTTTGAAATTTGAAGGACCAAATCCTATCTTTTTGAATTTAAGAGAAAAAAATCAAATCTGCACCAAATTTTAGGGATGGAATGTATGATATATACTAATTTTTAGTATTTCTCTTAATGTGTAAACCTCCCCATTATGTCAATTGTTTTTTTAAGAGGGTATAGTAAATCAGAGTAACACATTATAAGATTGTGCTTATGTGACATGCAGGGCCAGGTTTACGAGGAACTAATACAGAGCAATTAACTAATACAGGGAAATTAATTTTCCATCCTTCAACTGGTTTATGTGTCATGAGAAGATCAGTGTTTGAACTCACAAGAAGATCAGTGTTTGCACCATTGACATTAGGACCCTGCACCCACCCTAAAGCCTTGTGGAGCTACACACCCAAGAAAACTATATCCCTTTATGGAGCAGATTTTTGCATACAAGCAGATGGACCAGGAAAGCCAGGAAAGCTTAGAAATATATGCATCGACCCTGACACAAAGTGGGAAGCCATCTCAGATTCTAAGCTACATCTCTCATCCACTGTTGGTGATGGCAAAACTGTTTGCTTGGATGTAGATTTTCACACAAACAATGTTGTGACAAATTGGTGCAAATGTGTGAGTGATGATAAAACATGTGACCCAAGTAGCCAATGGTTCAAGCTCATTAAAATATGAACCGTGGTTCAATTAGCTGATTGATTAATTTTACCTCTAGACACTATAATTCAATTTACTCTAGGATTCATTGCAGATCTTGTTGATTTTTTTTTCTACCTAAACTATGTCGTTGATTTTTTGGAATTATATTACTCTTAGCTCTTCATGATTCTGGTGCACCCTATACTTTCAAATAATTTGTTCCCAAAAGTTATGTGCATTCAATTTTTTTTATATCGATTGAGCCACATGTAATGAATACGAATGCATGTGTAATTAAAAAAGAAACTATACAACTAAGCATTGAATATAGAATAAAACCTAATCACGCTACTATCAAATGCAATTAAACCCTATCTTCATGCGTCCACATAGTCTTGTGGTTCTCTTCACCATCACAGGTCCCTAACACAAACAAGGTCTATAAATTTACACTCCTGGTTCTCACACCACCATAACACAAGCAAATATGGGGAAACTCTCTCTCTTTTCTTTAGCAAATCTTCTATCTACTGTAATAATCTTTCAATGTGTCATTTCCCATAGCAAGCTTGTTATGGGTTTTCCACTACACTGATTCACGGTGGATTGTGAACGAAAAATGGGAAACGAGTGAAGTTGGCTTGTGTGAATTGGCCATCACATCTTGATACCGTTGTGGCTGAAGGCCTTAGCAAGCAACCAGTGGATGCAATCTCCAAGAGGATTGTATCAATCGGATTCAATTGTGTTAGGTTAACTTGACCAACTTTCTTGTTCTCAGATGACTCACTAGGTGCTGTTACTGTAAGACAGTCCTTTCAGCATCTAGGTCTATCTCAAGCTCTTGCTGGTTCCAGTCTAACAACCCCTCTATCATTAATCTTCCACTTCAAAAAGCTTTTCAGGTAAAATGCTTATGGTGTCCTTTAATAGTATCTCATGCATCATGCACCGGTATATATTTCAAAATCAATATTACTTGCATGAATGAAAGTATTTATAATAGTTAGATAGACATCAAGTAGTTTATCTTGAAATTCATATTTTTATGTAATTATCCCAAAATATTATTGCTTATACATAAAATTTTCATGAAGAAGAATACATTATTACAAAAATAAATAAATACTAGTATTTTTTTAATTTGTTTCACTTATGAAAAGTAACAATAATATTCTTTTTTATTTCCCCTTCTCCCTAACTTCGATCGTTATTTTCCTGTTTTTGCTTTTTTTCTTTTATAGATTCTGTACCTTAAGAGAAATTAATAAAATAAGATTTTGTACTTTCGTTTTCTTTTATGTTGGCATTTTTTTTCTGGATTGGGCAAGCACAATCCTAAGAACTTGACTATACTGCAACTAAAAATTTGACATATATTCTCAGGCAGTGGAGTCTTAACCTTGCGGCCAACAATTTGATGGCCATACTAGACAATCACATAAGCAAGCCCGGTTGGCGTTGCGACAATGATGGTGGCAATGGCTTTTTTGGTGATGAGTATTTCAATGCAGGGTCTGGCTTACGGGACTAAGTCGAATAGCTGCCATGTTTACCGAATTCCCAATGTGGTAGGCATAAGCTTAAGGAATGAGCTTCGAGGCTCCAGAGAGAATGTAGATAATTGGTTTAGGTAGATTCTCTCTCTCTCCAATATATGATATCAATTCTCAATCATTCAATGTGTCTCAAATTGTTGTACAATTCAAAACAATAAGTGAGGTTTGTTTAATTTCAATAAATCTCATGAGATGTTAGTGCAATTTTTCCTTAACTTTTTAAGAAACACCATTTGTTACACAATAAATTCCATAAATTTTTACATAATTGAGTTGATAGAAAATTAATTCTATTTTCAAAACCCAATTATGTTGAGCAAAACCAACAAAACTAATTTTGCTTTTGTAAATGAAATGTAGATACATGCAGCATGGAGCAGAAACAGTGCACTCAGCAAATCCGAATATTCTTGTCGTTTTCTCTGGCTTGAATTTCGACTTAGACTTGTCTTTCCTTGGAAATAAATCAGTGAATCTCTCATTCACTAAAAAACTAGTATTTGAAGCACATAGGTACGGATTTACAGATTTAGCTATATGGGAAGGCAATGATGTGAACAAAGCTTGTGGAATCGTGCGAGATGACATGACGAGCAAGACAGGATTTTTGTTGGACAAGGGGTTTCCATTATTTGTGAGTGAATTTGGGATGGACGAAAGAGAGACCAATACAAATGACAACAAATTCATGAATTTCTTCTTGAGTTATGCAGCTGAACTTGACTTTGATTGGGCCATTTGGGCACTCACTGGGAGTTACCACATTAGAGAGGGAACAACTGATATGGAGGAGTTCGATGGGCTACTTAATTTTGATTGGAGCGGTGTTCGAAATCCAGGATTTTTGCAGAGGATCTCCACAATCCAATCTCCCTCTAAACGTATGGTTAGATTCTATTTTCCTCTTTTTTTTTTCTTTTTTTTAACAACTTCAAACATTCATAGCAAGGAAAGACTTACGGTGGATACCAAGAATCTAGAAATGAAGAATGATGTTGTAAGTGACAAAATGCTTCGGGGAATTAAATGATTAGGTGGCTTTTTTTTTTTTAACCTCAATATTCCTTTCAAAGGGATTCAGTTCGAAAGTTCCAAATTTCCAGAAACTAATTTCTTTAAATAAGTAAATTTGAAATTAAGTTAAGGAATGACAAATATGAAAATAAAGGCCTCCATTCATAAAATTTGATTCAATAGTTAAGAGATGGAGGATTTAAACTATGAATGTTTTTCTTGGTAATACCATGAATTAATTCTTATATATACTTTTTAGGGTCAAATATACATAGGATCTCTAAAATTTGGATTAAGTTTACTTTTTAGTCCTTTAAAATTCAAAAGTTCACTTTATAGGATCTCTAAAATTTGGATTAAGTTTCTGCCATTCCACTGAACGTATTGCTACTATAGCATGGGTCCCATCATTTGGAAATGCAAAATGCAAACGCGTAAAAAAAAATTTGTATCCAAACGCATACTATGTGAAATTTTCAAAATAGAACAATTTCATCCTTTCGTCTATAGGGTCGGTTTAATTTTGGTTCCTTAATTTGGTGTTGGCTTGATTTAGGTCTCTTAATTATGTCGTTTGTTTAATTTGGCTCCTCAAAAAATAGGTTGTCTTAAAGCACTTCTTTGTCAAGTAAATCAAAAATAGAAGGAGGGATCAAATTGTTCATGTTTTGAAATTTAAAGAACCAAATCCTAAATTTTTAAATTTAAGAGATAGAAATCAAATTTACACCAAATTTTAGAAATGGAATGTATAATTTGTACTAATTTTTAGTATTTCTATTACTAAACCTCTAACAGAACAAATTGACATAATGGGCTAGGTTCACCCATTATAAGAGGGTATAGTAAATCAGAGTAACACATAAGATTGTGCTTTTGTGATATGCAGGCCCAGGTTTACCAGAAACTAACACAACAATTAATTTTCCATCCTTCAACGGGTTTATGCGTCCTAAGAAGATCGGTGTTTGAACCATTAACATTAGGACCATGCACCCACCCTGAAGCCTCGTGGAACACTCGAGAAAACTATATCCCTTAATGGAACAGATGTTTGCATACACGCAAATGGACCAGGAATGCTAGAAAACTTAGTAATATATGCATCAACTCTGACTCAAAGTGGGAAGCCATCTCAGACTCCATGCTGCATCTCTCATCCACGGTTGGTGATGGCAATACTGTTTGCTTGGATGTAGATTTTAACACAAACAATGTTGTGACAAATTGGTGCAAATGTGTGAGTGATGATAAAACATGTGACCCAAGTAGCCAATGGTTCAAGCTCATTAAAAACACAAGATGAGCTGTGGTTCATATGATGCTACTCAAAAGTGAGAATGGATAGTGTTGGATCTAGCTTTATCAACATATCAAATGCATACTCACTGGTGTAGTTCTTTGTGTATACTTGTTATTTTTTCTTTTCTTTTTTTTTCTTTTTTTTACTGTTATTGATTTGACTCATTTGAGTTATGGGTTACTATTTACACAACAAAGATAGTTGAAAAATCATTGAGTTGATTAATTAAGCCAATTATATATTAGATATGCCATGTAATGGTCACAACCACAATTATGAGATGTAACGAAAATAAATTTAACACATACGGTTTTATAATTAAACAAAAACTCTAATGGGAAAAATCCTATGAGTGGTTTATAGGTCAATTTCAACACTACAATTGGAATTTTCTATCTTGTGAATCTCCTTAACCCACGAATATCCAATCTATGTCTAACACTACAACAAATTGATCAAAGTAGGTTATATGTGCATCAACTTCACTTGAAACACCTCTTGATCTTCAATACAGGCTCTTGGTGCACAACAATCGCAACAAGATCTTCTTTTCATAGGTTGCTCTCCTTATATTTACGATGACTTAATAAGTGTTTAAATACGTTTTAGCACCCTAGTGCATGAATCCCAAGGCTTTTGTTCATCATAGGTTGCAAACTTTAAATTTATTTTACCTTCGGCTTGATCAATTGATTGGAGATGAGGATAAATTTACAAGATCTTGTTTTCATAGTTTGCTCTCCTTGTATTTATGATGACTTAATATGTGTTTAAATATGTTTAGCACCCTAGTGCATGAATCCCAAGGCTTTTGGTTATCATAGGTTGCAAACTTTAAATTTATTTTACCTGAGGCTTAATTAATTGATTGGAGATGAGGATAAAATCGAGTTTAATGAATCTCGATACATTGAGCTTGCAGTCAAGTCAAGGCAATAGACTTGATGGCTTCCGAGCAATTTCCCATGTTTTCAATGTAATTCTTTAACCACTTTTCTAGAAGCAAAGTCGCAACTCAAGACAGTTTTTCAACACGCTGTGGACACATTGTTCAAAATAATATAGGCATTTGAGTAATGGGTTTGATTATTGAGTATTTGAGTAGCGGGAAACTATTAAGGGATGCTTGTCTATAATGGTTCAATATATATATATATATGAAACTATTAAGGGATGCTTGTCTATAATGGTTCAATATATATATATATATGAAACTATTAAGGGATGCTTGTCTATAATGGTTCCAAAATATATATATATATATATATATATATATATATATATATATATATATATTAATAGGGAAAGCTTGGAAAAAATTCAATTAGAATTTAAAATTAAATTCCAATTTTACACCATGTATCTAAATTTATATATATATAATAATAATAATAATAATAGGTGAAGCTGAGAGAATTTTTCGTCATGTGTCCCAAATTATTTATTTTTAAAAAATTTTATTTCTTAATTTTAGAATCAAATGTGAGACCACATTATAAATATTCATCCAAGTGAGTTATTAAGTACAAAAACCAAAGAGTCTAGAATAAATGAATCATAAAAAAATAAAAAAGTGCTTCACAATAATTAAAAAAATTTATATGAAAATTTTACATTTTATACTTGTGGGGACTGTTCGATCAATAGGCCCATAAAGTTCAGGATTGATTCAGGAATGTTGGGCCCACGGCCCATCCGAGGAGGCCAAGTCAGGTCATAATGTAGTTACTGAAGGCGATGGTAATCAACATCACAAGGGTAGGGTTCTGTACTCGTCCGAGGACACCATACTCCTCGGCAGTGTGCGTCCGAGGACGATTACGACGTGGTCCTATCACAACCAGACCTCAGAATTAGGTCATCGTAAAAGATAGAATGACCGACCAAGGACGAAAGAGATAAGGCAAACAAATATCTATCACTACAGCTGCCTCCGCATTAATGACCTCTTAACCAACTCTCTGGCCGCATTAATGTGGAGGTGATACCTGAACAGTAAGGAAGCAGCCTTACAGCTGCCCATAGGAAGTTCCAGGGGGTGCTAGATGGGACAGAAAGAAATCCTCCGGACCCAACCTACACGTGTGCGGTGAGGATGGAACACAACGGGGGGTATATAAACTAAAAGAAGAGCATGAGGATGGGGATCGAAACAAAAAAGAAGAAGAGAGAGAAAAACAGAGAAAAAAGAAAGAGGAAAGCAAGAGTAGAGAAAAAGAGTTGCCTTGATCACTAAAGAAAAGGATTGTTGTACCAACTTTATACTTTTAGTATACATGGGAATGAATCTTTATAAGGGAGACCACAGTTAACCTAGCTCTTTACACCCACGCTCTACAAATTATATTATCTGAGCCTTTTTACGTGCGAACCTAACACTGTTACGGTCCACCACGAATCGTGTCCTTACAATACTTAATAATATTTGTAAGGACACGATTTTTAACGGTCCAAGAATGACGTTGGGCTCGTATGTAAAGGGCCCTAACAATATGATTTATAGAGAGTGGGCTTGAAAGGCATGACCTTGGGCACAAGTGAGCGGTTTAGTCGTAATTTCTACGGGAGCTTATGTATGGACGGACTTGGCTTGACTAGCTAAGCCCTCCATTAGTACGGGTTGTAGGACTTAAGTCCTCGGACAGTGTCCGAGGAGCCTTGCATCCTCCCTTTTTTCCCTTTTGCAGGGATCTTCCCTCCTCCTGAGGGGTGGGAGTCCCTTCCTCCTTTGCTTTCTCTCCCTTTTATACTAGTGCTCTCTTCCTCTTTTAGTGTCCACGTGTAAGTTTTATTTTCTGGGGTGCAGACCTGTCCTATCAACCCATACCTAGAGTGGTTGGGGGTTGTTGGAA
The DNA here is from genome assembly GCF_001633185.2 of Quercus lobata. Taxonomy (NCBI): domain Eukaryota; kingdom Viridiplantae; phylum Streptophyta; class Magnoliopsida; order Fagales; family Fagaceae; genus Quercus; species Quercus lobata. Next base: position 1,644,166 of record NC_044905.1, read on the forward strand.
AAGTATAAGGGCATGGTTTGGAGTATGGGCTTGTCAGATACAGGGCTCTGTATTACTATGTCGGCGGCTTTCTCCCTTGTCCTGCCCCTGTACCGAGTTTGCCCTTTTCTCCATGAGTTTTGTGAGGTGTTGAGCATAAGATCATCCTTGGCCACGTCCTCGTGTCCTTTTTGGGCTTTCATTATGCGTCCTCGGCAGTAGCTCTCCTCGGCTTAGGCCTTGGGCCCAAACGTAGGATGGGCCTGGGCCTGGGCCACGAATTATCATGCCCCACAATATTCTTACAAATTTTTTTAAAGAGTTAAAAAATATATAAATGACTACCAATAGTATTTAAATTATATATATAGGAATTATATTATGTATTTTATTTTATATCTTTAAGTGTGTCTATGCATATGCATGGGGTTACAAGCTAGTGTATATTAATAGGCAAAGTTTAAAGAAAGTTCAATTATAATTTGAAATTAGAAACCAATTTTGCACCATGTATCTAAATGTACGTAGGAACCACATCATAATTATCCACTTAAGTTTATACCATGTGTCCATTTAAGTTTTTTAATCTTTGTGCCAAGTGAGTTAATGAGCGCAAAATACTAAGAATTTAATATTAATGAACTAAAATTTTTTTTTTTTTTTAAATTACACTTTACCACCCTAAATTAGACCTCATGTTACACTTTGCAACCTAAACTTTTCGAATACACTTTTTTCACCCTAAACTATAACCTTTGTTACACTTTACACCCCGATGTTAAGTTTTCTATTAATTTAGATAGAAAAATATGGCATCACATGAAAAGACCTAATTGCCCATCTTCTCAGTACTATAAAAACAAAAGATAAATTATACTTTACCATCCTAAACTATACGCTTTATTACACTTTGCATTCTAAATTATACTCCTTAATAACAAACTTAACGCTAGGGTGTAAAGTGTAACGGGAGTCATAGTTTAGGGTGTAAAACATGTATTCGAAAAGTTTATGGTGCAAAGTGTAACATGATGTATAGTTTAAAGTGATAAAGTGTAATTTTTCAAAAAAAAATCACATATATTCAATAAAAATCACCACACAACATAGATCATCACACGTTCTATCTTGTTAGAAATTAGAGAAAAAAATTATCAAAAGTAGTATTAAATTTAGGTAAGAATTTTAAATGTGACTAATTTCGTTTACTATTTTAAAAAAATAATTTAACTAATTATTTATATTTTTATGATAAAAATTGTGTTTACTTTTAAATGTATCCATATGTATTCATTTGTTACATGCTTTTTAAAAAAAATAATAATAATTTGACTAATTGTTTATATTTTTATAATAAAAATTGTGTTTAATTTTAAATGCACTTATGCATTTGCATGAGTTACATACTAGTTGATTATAATGGGAAAAAAAATTAAATGCAAAACTTATAAAACAAAAACCACAGATCTACTTTATTATATATATTTTTAGCTGAGTTTAAATTTTATTTTATTTTTTAAAGTCTCTATTAAAATCTTATCAAAATTAAAATAAAAGAATATTAATAAATACTATAATTATCTATTAATACCTACTATAATTATTAAATAGGAAAACATGTTATTAGGTAATTATGATATTTTGTAATTTTTTTTTTATACGTAGATAATATTGGAAAAACACATGGAAAATACAGTTTTGTATCTCATACAAAAACACGCAGCGGAATATGAATAGATCTACTTCATTCATGTGAGATAGCATGTAACATCTGAGTTTTGCAAATAAAGAATGAGAAAGCGTACATTGATGCAGTGAAATTCAAAACAAATGAAGATTGGACTTGATATGTCTTTCAATCTTCACTCCAATTCCACAATGTGCCCAAGATGTGTGGTCTCTCAATTAGTTCTATATGTGATCTTTTTAAAAGAATAACCAAGTGTCTCTCTTATTGAAGGAATCTTATTGTTTCTCCTTTTTAATCACACATATATTTCTGCACTTAGCAGTTACATTTATTTAATAACACTTATTAAATAAATAACTAATTATATAATTGGGTTAGCCTTTTGGGCCAACCCAAATGGGATTTAGTGTGTGGCTTGGAATGGAACTAAAAGGGAAAAATAAAGCTCTAGCTTTAAGGGGCTTTGGACTTATCTGTCAACTCTTGACAAACCTAAAGTTATCATTAATTATATTTAATACCAATATATAAATATAATTGCACTTTAGGTTTTATTAATAAATTATATTCCAAGACTTTATTAAACATTTAACCCCTTCATAAAAATATTCGTAGTAATACAAAGTCATAATATGTAACTGTTACTTTGAAGATTATTACATCTTGTTCCTTGAGTATTTTAAGTTATTCATATATATTTTATGAAATCTAATTTCATAAAATATCTTTACTAAAGTGGTTAGACCTAACACTCTAAATAACCAAACATATTAAACTTATCTCAAGAGAATATTTTATATCTCTATAAAGAGATTATGAATTCTATTTTGAGAATATGTGTTCCTTCAACATTACATATGGTTGTCCAACATACTGAGGTTTTGACCGTTTGTCTAGATCTCACTTCTAATATATTAAAGTAACATACATTTCATGATTGGGTTTACTATTCCCTCAGGATTGAGAGTTTATGTAAATGAGAAGTCGTGAGATTTATTATTTGTTTGATAGTTGTTGATAGAATAATAAATCTCACAGTGATCCAGTTCAATATGTTTTATACACTTAAAACATATTAACATATCAACTAGAAATCTCCACTTCCATGATCAAGACAAATCATCTTAATTGATACATTATAATATTCGCAGATGAAATGCCTAATTTTATCACTGACTACAAACAAAGATTCTGAGTTTACAAAGAACTTGTGATTTATATTTTCTATGACTAAATCACATAAATCACATACTATGCATCTTAAGGATTATATGATAATGTTCAAACATTTATGTTACCATTGTTGAGGTACAAATTTTCGGGCCTTAATTTCATTAGCCCACTCACAAAATACCCACATGAGCCCACACATTATTTTAAACCCACATAAATATTCCTCATATATATTACCCAAATATTCTCATGTTATTGGGCCTTCACAAATACTCCATACACAAGCCCATAAATTGCCTTGGGCCCTTTCACAAATATTACCCATTATAGCCCACATATTATCCAACTTGAGCTTTCACAAAAATACTCACCATATTGCTACCATATTGAGCCACAAAATTATATCATCTCTATAAAAAGCCCAAAAGCGCTTAACTTATGGGAAAATCCAAAAAGCCCAACAAAACCCTTACAAAGCCCGTTGCTACATGGCACTTTTACAAAGTCTGTTACTACATGGCATCTTTACAAAGCTCGTTACTACACGGCACCTCTAAAGTCTGCTACGATGTGGCATCTCTAAAACCCGCTATAATGCGACATCTTCAAAGCCCGCTACGATGCAGCACCTCTAAAGCCTGCTATGATGCGGCATCTCTAAAATCCGCTATGATACGGCACCTCTAAAGTCCATTGCTACACAACATCTTTACAAAACCCGGATTGAAGCCCGCAACGATGCGGCATCTCTAAAGCCCGCTACGATGCGGCACTTCTAAAAACTCGTTACGATATGGTACTTCTACTAAGTCCATTGCTACATGGCAATATTTTTACAAAATCCTACAAAGTCCAAATGCTAATTTGACACTATTTTTACAAAGCCTAAATGCTAATTTGGCACTATTTTACAAAGTCCAAATGTTAAATTGACACTTATTTTACAAAGTCCAAATACTAATTTGGCAACTATCTCTAAAAGTCCAAATAATAATTTGGCAACTATTCCTACAAAAGCCCAAATCTATTTTGGCAACTATTACAAAGACCATAACATTATTTTGGCAAAAACAATTACTTTATGCTCAAAACCCAAATACTATTTTGGCACATACTTACAAAGCTCAAATATTATTTTTGACACTTGTTTTACATATACTAAATCTCACACTCATGGGAAATATAATTATTCATCCCTCAAGAAATACCTCTTACAAGATTTATAAAAGCCCATGAATATGATCCATGGCAAAACTATTCATTTTGTAGGGACAACCAAGCCCAAAGAAGCTTAACTATAAAGCCCAACTGGGCTAGCCCAGCTCACACACAAATTCCAGCAGCTGAAACTCACATGAGGTGACCAGCCAAATCTTAACACAACTAAACAGCTGAAGCCCATTCCCATCAAGTCCTAACTTGTCTAATCAGATCAGAAAAGGACACGTGTCCATCAGGGGTTAAACCCTTCCTTCACAAGCTAAAATCCCATCATTTCTTAATTGACATAAAGCTGAAAGTGATGTGACAGAAAGCTGGGAAGTTTCAGTCAGCTGTCACTTCTTTCTTCTCTACCTATTCAGTCAAGAACCAGGAGCAGCCATGCCCAGACCATTAAAGCTCCTGAAACCACTTGAAATTAGTCTATTTTCATATTAAAAACGTGTACTCGCTAGTTCATAGACCAAGCACATGAACCCCAAATGGGAAAACTTAGGGAAATGTAGTTTGGAGGGCACCAAGGGGATCCCAGCAGAATTCCCAATAAGGACTCTAAGGTTGACACCTGGCTTGGGGTGATCCAATCTGTCCTAAGAAGCTCTAATTCTAGCTGCAGTATAACTGAGATCATTAGCCTAAAGCATGCTCTAATCCTATCAGCCAAAGCCAATCAGCATTCAATGCTAAGTCAGAATCCTAGTTGTTATTTCCCAAAACAGCAAGAACCTTCTAAAAGTTAAGCTTATCATTATTAGCTAAAATCCCAAGAATGATTCTCTAAGGATTTTCTAAGGATTGGGCAAGATTTAACAGAGATTATTTGCTAATCACCCCCTAAAAACCCAGATATAAATGGAATTCTCCATTAATACTTCACCAACACACCAAGATACACTAAGACATACACCAGGAAAGACTTTTTCTTAACCTCTCTGTTTAAGCCTCCTCTAAGCTCTGAAAAAGTGGCTGAGTTCTTAGTTTTAAAGCTTAGAAACTAAGTCCCCAACTCCTAGCTCAAAAACACTTCTCATAGCTCTACTCATAAACACTTATCTACCCCTAACAAAAAGCTCCAGCAGCCTTACTTTACTCTCTCACTCATTACTCATACTACTCACAAATGACTCTCTCTACTCATTACTCACTATATATTCACGAGTATGTCTTGGCACCATAATGATCTTGCTGCGCTAACTAGGATCTCTCTCTCTCCCTTCATCTCACACTAAGTTTTCCTAATTATTTGTCATAATGAGACCCATGATATTTACTTATTCATTTACTATTAATGGTTATGATGTAACTGTTACTATAGAATTTTTCCCTCATATTGTTGTATTAGAAGACTCCTCTCCAGAGCTAACGGATGATGAGTCTGAAAGTGTAGATATTCTCCTTAATCTGTGAAGTAGCTAACAGCTGGAGGTTTATCCTATTTTATCTTACTTTACTACTGGGCTATTTTCTGCAAAAACACCTTATCGCTGGGTCATTTTCTGTAGAAACACTTTAGTGCTAGGTTATTTCTTACAGTATGCTTTTTAACTGTGCTGACCTGTCCACTGTAGGGATTGTTTATGGGCTACTCTTGTAAGTTCTAATCTAAACCCAAGGCATAAATTATAGTGAATTTCTTAGATCTTCACCAATAGCCTTTGGGCCGTGCATCAAGCCCATTGTCGAGCTTCAGTTTAGACCTCCCAACCCAACATAAATCTTATTTGTCGGAAAGGAAACTTTTTCGCCCCCGACAACCATTATTTTAGATAATAATAAAACAAGTTTATTACATAGAATATAATGTCATATATGGCATACAATAGGATTTTAGGACACTAATCCTAACAAATAATGGGAGAGGGGGAGTTGAGATTTGAACCACAAATATGAAGCACCATTGTGATATCACTTAACTCCATGTCTTGGAATGACTTTTCTAACCTCCATTAATCCTTACCCTTCACAAGCACTTCGAAATGCATTATTATATATATATGATAAAAATTGTATAGTAAAAAGGGAAATGAACTAATAACTTATTTAATTGTGAAATGGTTTGTACAATTATTCTAGAAAGATAAAAATAGTAGGAAATATCATTACAATTTTCTCCACAGTCCCTATCTATATACACCATAAGTAAGGTTGTGCAAAAAATATGCTTGACCCGCTAACCCACCCAACCTGCGCAGGTTAGTGGAAGGTAGAGTTAAATTTTTAAAACCCGTCAAGCTTAACATGCATGAAAAATATTTTACCATATTAAAAAGCTTAAGGTGTCAATTTTTTTTTGTGGGTATTTGTTTTTTTCTTATGTTTTTATTTGATAGAAAACAAAGAACTATTTGAAAGAATACCGATTAAAAAGATCCACTAAAAATTTCTATTTCATTACCTAATTAAAGAAGTTCCAATGTAAGCAAGCATATCTTATTAACTCTCACAACTCCACCCAACCTATTGAGCATAAACCACTCATATTTTCTACTAACACATATATTGTAGAGATTGATCAATTAGTGATGGTTTAGAATTTTTTCAACTTGTCAAAGTGGATTTGGTTAAAAATTTAAATCTCAACCCATCTCCAACCTGACCCATACACAACTCCACCCAACCCATTGAGCAAAAACCACTTATATTTTCAACTAACCCGGTGATTGTAAAGGTTGGTCAATTGGTGATGGCTTAGAATTTTTTCAACTTGTCAAAGGAGATTTGGTTAAAAATTTAAACCTCAATATTCCTCCAACCCGACCCATTCACAAACCCATCCGTATAACTTTAGATCTAATTTTTTAGTTTTATTTTAAATACGGATCTATAAAATAGTCTCTCAATACTTTTGTGACATAGACATGGGTTAGAAACTAAGAATAGTTAACCATAGTTAGTACACTATAGTGAAGATCTTCACTCACGCACCTCATCCCAGTCATTCATCACACCCGGCTCGCAAGAAAGAACTAATAAAATAAATAAATAAAATGAATTTGTTAGTATTTGTTAATACATGAGAACCAGACGGCGTTAAAAGGTTCCGTTAATTCAAATAACGCCGTAACGGGATTCAAACGAGAGACGGACGGAGTTGACGGATTATATGAGAGAAGCAACGAGGGCCCTGTGATTGTTGATGGACGGTCAGGATTGGACATTTGAAACGTGACGGAGAGTGAGAGAAACGGGTATAAAAACTGAGTTTTGAAAGAGAGAGAGAGAGAGCCTTTCGTTTTTATCAGAACAACAACAAGAAGAAGAACAACAACAAGCTCTGTCTGTGTAGCTTTGTTTCGTTCTCTCTCTGTGATTTTCTCTCTCTTTTTTCTTTCAATTACTTTCTTAGAAACCAAACACGAAAATTTACGACAGCTACACTATAAAAGCTGAGGATCTGGATTCTGAACCTCGTGAAGAGTGAGAGAGAGGGAAAGAGAGAGAGAGGTTTGTAATTGAGCACAGAGTTCGATTTTAGAACTTTTGCTTTCTAAATAATCTTCGTAATAATAACTCATTTTTGGTGTAAATTTGTGTTTCACAGAGTTCAGAACGTGGTTTCCTTAGCTGATTTCGAACAAGATTGTGTTAATTTTCATTGAAAACAAGAATTTTAGAGTTAAAGAGGTTTCTAATTCGAAACAGAGCTTGATTTCTTTTTTGCTTTTGTCCGATTTTCTCATCCGAGATAATAACAACATTTGTTTGTGTTCGATTTGTGTTTCACAGGTTACATTTCGGAGAGATTTGAGCTGTTTTTTAAGGAATCTGAAACTTTTGTTTTGTCATATGAAAAAAAAAATCAAGAGCGGTTATCGGTTGGAGAGATTAGATTCTTACATGGAAGTCGAAGATTTACGCCCTGAAATGTCAACATTTTGTTGAAATCTGAGTAATACAGGTGAGAGAAATTAGTATCTAAATTCGAAGATCAAGAAAAATTTCAAGTATTGGTTTTTGAATTGAGCTTAGGAATTGAATTCCTTAGCGGCTTTCACTGGCAAATCGGATTTGAAAATTGAACCTCTGTAACCAAACACTAATTTTTTCAGCTGGTTCTTTGTTTTGTGCAGGGTATCGGAAACTATTGGGTTTCTCAGATAGTGATTCGGTGAGATTTTCAGGTAATGCGTTCAATTCCATGACTTTCTCCGATGAAAATTCCAAATTTTTGTTGTTGTTGTTGATTTTGGTCTGTCTTCCCTTCAATTTTCTTCAAAGAAAATGAAAAAGCACTCCGTTTGAAATTTCACTTCACGGCCTTTTGAATTGTGAAATGCAAATTCTGAGTTCTGACCCAACGACCCTCTGTTTGGTTTCCGAGAAATCTGAGCAAAAGAAAACGAAAATTTTTTTTCTGAAAAAAATTTCATATATTTGAGATCCTCGCAATCTTCAAATGATGTTCCATCATACTCAAAACGCAAAATCTCCACCATGATTTTTGTTTCGTAAATCTGGACCGTCCGACGATCCACAATCTCTCTCTCTCCTTTTTTTTCCATTTTTTTGTGGGTAGCCTCAATAGCCATATATCCAAAATCCAAACTTTGCTTTGTTGTGCTATGCCTTTTTGGTGCTTCTTATTAATCTTTGCACTTTTAATTTACTACTAAACTAGTACAAGTTAACCTTTGGGTTATATAGAAAGTTAACCTTAGTTACTAATTTAACTATGGATGGGACAGCTGTGTATAAAAATGGATAAAGACTCTGTGATGAGGAACAACCACACCAACAACAGCAACATTAGAGGAGGAGGTGAAGCGACGTCGTCGTTTTTGAGACCAAGTATTGATAGCAGTAGACAACAGGCAACGACGTCGTCTGATTTCGGGTTCCAGTGGGGGAATCGCAAGCGGCTTAGGTGTATGAAAATCCAGGTCAAGGACAAGGACCACGACTCGACTGGACCGGTTCACAGGACCACGGTTCGCGTGGACCGCCGGGTCGTCCGAGCCGATAAAGACTCGTCGAATAGTCACCCCAGTAATAATGGGTATTTGAATCTGCGTCACCGACCCTCTTCTTCTCCTCCACCGCCACCTCAGCGAATTCTCAGGTACACGCACTTCGATTTAAAATCTCTCTCTCTCTCTCTCTCTCTCTCTCTTATTTTTATGTTATGGTAGCGGCGCGTGTGGGACACGCTACGCTGAGTCGTGGAAATTTGGTTGTGTGGTTGGGTTTTTGTGTGGGTTGGGGTGGATGGTGAGGTGGTTGATTGGGCTGTCTCTGACTTCTAGATAAGTGGCGCGTGGGCCAGCTTCGCGCTTTTTATAGTCGTGGATTGCTAGATCATACGATTGCTTTTTTAATGATAGTAAATAGTATGCCACGAGTTTTTAACTATTTTTATTTTACCCTGTGTTTTTAAATGTTTTTTCTAAACCTTTTTTTGGTTAGTCCGTGATTTTCACTTTTAATTTGCATGTTATAATTAAATCTTTCTAATATATACCGTTGTTGTTTATTCTAAATTTGTGTCTGTTTTTTGTTTTTGTTGTTGTCTTTTTGTCTAAAAACACTGTTTTCATCATTAGAAAGCTCTTGAACGGAAAATTTAAGGTATAGGTCCTTTTTTAGGTATTATATTTGAGATTTTTTCTAAGTAAATTTAACGATGTAGTTTTGGAAGCTATACATAAGGAACTACATTAGTCAATAAGTGGATAAAGTTTTACTGCATTAGCAAATAAGTCCCTTGAATTTAAAGGTACAAAGGTAAAGGCCGTACGGTACTCAATTCTTATCAACTCATAATGCGTCTTTTTTTAGAAAACTTTATTGTATTGTGCATTTATGTTTGAGAAAAAAAAAACCTACGAAAAGATTTAAGATCTGATAGCACGTGACACTCATACCATTAGGTCACGTGATATTACTATGAAATGAAAGTCATGTTATCTGACCAGTGCTCTGTGACTATGCTGCAATTTCTGAAAATTCATATAGAAAGATATTTTTTTTCACCCTTCGATGGGCCTGTTTTGGATTGGCAAAAATGGGCGGATATGAAATAAGTGGAATGGTGGGCTCCCACTATTCCTCTATTTGGGACATTGTAAAATGCACATTTTAAAGGAAATGAGTGGTTGGATGTGGACCCGTAGATATGCGGTGCATAAAGCCACAAAGTAGATTCCTCTCATTAAAGATGTTTAAAATTTTCTTTTTGGCCCTCATATCCTCAAAGGGCAGTAAACAATAGAAAAGAGATATTATTGTCAAATACTTTTTTTTCTTTTCTTTTTTTGAGAATCTTATTGTCAAATACTTAACCATCAAATAAATGACCATCAAATAAATGAAAGGAAAAGGATTCAATACTTACTTTTATCTTCCATTCTTTTCCTAATTCCATTAATTTGTTTTATAACTTTTCGTACACATTGTAAGTTGGGTTAAATTGCTAATGTTTGTTTGTCGCTAGTTTTTTGGTTTTGTGGGTTTCAGATCGTTCCAACGGATAAAGTTTAAATAGTCAAATAAGAGATCTAGAGTACAATCTTCACTAATACTAAAAATTGATTAATGTTATGTCTAATGATAAAGAACTATCATAAAGAACGGACATCATATGTTGAATTTTTTTTTTTAAAAAAAATTGTTTAACTTTTACTTTATTTTGTTCATCTACAACTTTTTTTTAAAGCTTTATTTTTAATTTTTTTCAAGTAGAAATATACTTTTGTCTTTAGCTCATTTGTGGGACTCACACATGGACCTAATAATTTCTTGCGTCTAATTGGTTTGTGGTGAGTGACCTTATACAGATTTTATATGTGAAATATCAGCTTCAAATGTGTCAGTGTAGTCAAAATAATGAGTTAGATGGACTTAAATGTTACATTGAAATTTCACCTTCAATGTTACATTTGGGCTGAATAACCGTACTGCTTATTTTGTCCACTTGGATGGTCAGGAGGGTGAAGATGTATCGTTCAAAAGACTTGCTCATTGTAAGTGCATGAGGGGGCCTCTTCCTTTAGGAATTGGATATGTTTAACAGTTTAAGGTAGGTTTTTCATGTGTGGTAAATTTTGCTTGAGGTCTAGATAAACTGAAAAAAGTGACAATCTGATGCATGAAGAACTTGGAAGAAAAGTTAAGTTGTACTGTTGTATGTTTTTGCTGAAAAACTAGAGATACTTTTATTATTGGAGTATGATATTTTTTTGAGAAGATTGTTGCTGACCTGAAATGGCAGTATGTGCTATAGAAGAAATAGTAATACCGTATATGGTCATGATTTGAATGGTCCAAAATTAAACAAAGATTTATTAATTTATCTTTCCTTGAGCTTCTATCAGCCCCAGCTTTTTAAATGTGGATAAGGTTGAGCTTTTATTGTCACCCGACAATTTCACCTATATTTGTTTTCTTTTTTCTTTTCTCTTTTGGGTATTGATGAAAACTTCGTTCAGATGTCCTAGTCATTGTTAGTCTCTTAATCCTTCACAAAATTGATTTTTTTTTTTTCATGCGTTCAACTGGTTTTGCTTGAGCTTATGATGATTTGAGGTGTCTATCATTTTCTTTCTTGTTTTTAAATGAAAATTGAGCTTGTATTATTTGTTGTTTTTTCTTATTATATACACTCAAAGGCTGATGATGAGTGTAAGGGTCTTGTGCTTGGCTGTTTTTATGAGCAATAGTTTGGTGTTTGTTTTTATATAATGATTATTTTAACTTCATTTTAGCATTATTGATACTAGTATGTTGCCTCACAATCTGTCATCATTATTAGCATATTTGTTCTGTTTTATATGTTGGATATTTATATATATAAATTACTTACCAAACAATAATGTATTATTTTATGTAACGGTTGATACAACATCTATCATATATCATATATATTCCTATGATTGGATTGTGGGTTACACCTAATGGTAGAGGAATGTTGTATATGTTTAACTATAACACAAAATACCACCTCCTTCCTAACCCAATATGCATATGACTTGGATCCTCAACCAGATATTATCTACACGGAAAGAATATATAATTCTCATTCATACGTTCCATTAATGATTCTCGTCCCAACTTGTAAGGATCAACTAGTCAACACAGAATGGGGGAGGTACAAGGAGTAAAGTAATGTTCAACTTGCAAAAACATTATTTATGAATATGTCAAAGAGAAAGGCCATCGAAATTTCCACCTAGCCCGTGACATGTGTAACAACTCTATGTCTTCTTCACCACACCTGATCATTTCCCCCACTGCATCTGATCCATAATATACCTTCCTGCCCAAACACTCCAATAATAATGCCTCCTCAAAAAAAAATATAAAAAACCCATTCTCTTTTTACTGATCAAAATTTTTACTGATTTTTATCTATATATGATAACAGTTTTCAAGTTCAGAAATTTTTACTAATTCTTATTTAGATCTATTTATAACAATCTATCACATTAAATGTCATGTTAACCTAATTTTTTCTTTTACTAATAATCTGTCGCATCAACGTGGACCGAATTACACTTTTCTACCAGGCATACCCCAATTCATAGCCGTCCGATGACATGTCGGATTAGGAATCTGGTCCACCCCACCCCCACATGCCACTCCAATTTTCAACACGTAGCTATTTTATTATTAGTTACTAACACATACCCAAAAGCCATTCTCTTAATCCAACGCCTCTAAACCTTCCCATCAAACCAGCTGTTCAAATCTCACACGCACACACTCCCCTCTCAAATATCTTAACTTTTCATTAAAGAAAACGAAATTAACATCTCTCTCTCTCTCTCTCTCTCTTTCATTGTTAAAAGCAAAAACGCAACAAAAAAAACCCACCCCATTTTGTACGCAAAACACGACGAGATTCTAGCCCTCCCTTCCTTTCTACTCACACACCCACCCACCGATCTAGATCACCCACAAAGGTTAATTTCGTAATTGCCCTATAACAACACCAAATTTTTTATTTTTTAATTTTTTTAACAAAAAAATAATTTATTTTTTTTTTTGTAAATTTATTGTATGATATATTTCTACCATATGGTATTCATATATTTTTATTATTTTTGGGTTGTATTAGGAACTCTGCTGAGATTACTTCAAGTGCTATGAGGGGAGGCCAAAGCAACGGAGGAGTTGTGAGGGGAATTGTTGCCTCACCGGACAGAGGGGGTGCGCACGATAAGAAAGTGACACACACCAATCACAATAGCCAACACCACCCCCATCACCATCACCAGAATGAGAATAATATCAATAATCATAATAAGTCAGCGGCTGCTTCGTCCGAGACAGCGCACGATAGCAAGAAAGGTGGTGGTGGCTGTGGTGGCTCGTCGTCTGGGGGCAGCGGTGACGCTGGTGTAGCAGGTGCAGGAAGTGTTGTGTGGCCTCCAAAGTTCGTCATTGCTTTGACCAACAAAGAGAAAGAAGAGGATTTCATGGCTATTAAAGGCTCTAAGCTCCCCCAGAGACCCAAAAAGCGTGCCAAGTTCATCCAGCGCACCCTCAATGTAAGCCCTTTTTCTTTTTCTCTTCTAAAATTTTATTTATTTATTTTTTTTCAAAAAAAAATATTGAAAGTTCAATTTGTCAGGGGTAGTAGTTTTTTGAAACAGTCCAATTAGCCACTTATGAAAAAATAAAATTAAGCTGAGAAAAATTGTTTAACAAATAATTTGATTATTGTAAACTTAAAATATAAGGGGTTTTTTTTAATAAAAATTATGCTTTGACTAGCTTAAAAAATAAGGTGATAGATAGGAAGTAAAAAAACTCTACCAAACATGAGGCTGCAAATTGCAAGCCACCTTATTTATTATGTTGGTTTTGGGAATAGGACACGGTTTCTGAGGAGTTAGTTTTGATGTTTTATTCATCAAGGATAGACCTATTTTACCGAGTTTAATAATATTTTTTAGCTCATCTGGCATTTTCCATGTCCTGGTATTTTCAATTTAGAAAAACAGTAAAACAAATTTTTTTTGGTAAAAAATATTAGAAAACGAAACGGTCCAAGTCTACGCAAGTTAAGTAATGGTGGAGTAAAAATAGGATATCCGTGACAGTTTTAGTTTCCATGGGTAGAACTATTTAGGCATGTTTGGTACATATATTTAAACATATATTTTTAGTTTTTAAATAATATTATATATATTTTTATATATTTTTTTATTACATATATTTTTAAAAAAATGAAAATTTTTGTTTAAATACATGTGTCAAACGAACTCTTAATTTTTATTTTTATTTTTGAGAAGTATTACTTTTGCTACAAATTTGAACAATTTCACCACAAATTATAGATAGTAAGTGATTTCACAACAAATCTAAATTATTATTGGTTACGTTTTTACTCACTAATAATTACTAATAATAACCTATTATTTAACAACTACTATTTAAGATATGTGGATAGTTGGAAATCTGGCGAATATCACTTTTTTTTTTTTCTTTTTTTTTTGTGAATAGAGTATTTGTAATTTTAAATCCGTGTCCGTGAAAATTTCTAGGGGTAGCTGGACCGTACAGATAGAATTGTTTTATTTGTTAGTACTAAACTACTAGTATTGTAGGTTTTTTTTTTTAATTTTTTTTTTCTTTTTTAAAGTTTGGATCTGCTTCGCTTTTGTTGTTTCTTTGATGGGAAAGCTGGGGGAAAAGGTGAACACGTGTCAGTCAAAGCGTGGATGTGTACCTAACAGTGACCTAATGTTTGTTACCGCTTTGAGTGAATGAGTAGGACCGAACCGGGTGCTTCGGAATCATGCTAATTTGAGCTTTATTATATGAGGAATATTTTAATAGTATTCACATCTACTCTTTTTTTTTTTTTTTTTTTGAGAATCAATTTAAGAAAGATAAGAATTGATAAAGATATGTTTCAGCACACACGTGAGATTAAACGGATAATTTAATTGGGATGATTAATTTCACGAGAAAATAAATTGTTTTATACTATATTTACTAATTTAAAGTTGTTTGTCACATGGCATTACTTGTATTTTTGAATAAGAAAAATAATTCTTTAATCTTTACCATGAAAAGAAACTTTTTTTTTTTTTTTGGGTGATAGGATGATATGAATCTTATTAAAAGAAATGGTAAAAATATTAATTCCTCGTCAGGAAATGGATGGGTTAAAAACAGGTTTTAAAACACGGGTTAAGTTCTTTAAAAAAAAAAAAAAAAAAAAAAAAAAAAAAAAACACATGGGTTAAACTATTTTATAGTGCTACTTATTGGCACTCTTGTCTTGTCATGGACATTTTGGTTCATTCCACTTCAATCTATGGGCCCATCGGAGTAAACATAGCCGTTTGATCTGAGTAAAGATGTGTTATTTTGTGTGTAAAAGCAAATCATGGATTCTGAATGAATTGTGATTGCTTGAGACGAACGGCTATTGCTATGCCTTGTCGGATCTAACATGAGGCTTAGTGGGGCCCATTGCCAAAATTCCCCACTAGGGCCACCACAAAGTTTAGTTTAGACTAGGCCAACTAAACTCCAAATATGTTACTATTTTGGAGCGATGTCATAGCGTGAAATAGTCAATAATATCATTTTCCTAGACATAAATGGTTGTGAAATATGTAATGGATGTTGTCTAAAATTATAAATCTTGTAACGATAATGGTGTTTATTAGGAATACAAAAGGCACCCTATAATTGGGAGAGGCACCTACACGTGTCAGTTATTGTAATAATTTAATAACCGGCTTGAAATCCGGATAGGAGAAGATGGTGGAGCCTACTGAAATTGACGGTTCATGCCATACCAGATGTACGGCTCAGCACTATTCAGTGGGGGTAGAAACTATGGTTATTGGGTCAAGGACTGGCCCACCTGTGGCCCAAAATAAAATGACTGTCGACATAAAGGTCATTGAGTGAACAGTTATTTGAGCCCCTTTTTACAGTAAAATACTAAAATCTCCTTTTGTTAAGGGTATTTTCGGCATTCTAACAGCCTTTTGATTATTGTGGAAGTTGCACATTGTTTTCCAGCTTTGGACCATACTGGCCAGTGGACAAAGCGCAAAAGGCATATGATGGCATTGGCCACTATGTACATGCACTTAAGCGTGGCAAGGAGGTAGGGTGAGATTGGATCATGTGATTTGTTTCCGTCCCGTCCTCTTTTCGGGGTGGGTCGAGTTAGGATGGGGTGGAGGTATTTTGTCATCCAACATGAGATGGTTCCAATACTAATAAGATAGAGTTGTGAGAAAAGAGGATGAGTTGCATTAAGAGTGTTGAGATAGAGAGAAAAATGTTTTGGGATGGTAATAGAATATATATTAAAAATTAAATTATAAACAGGATGTGTATAAAAATGATTAAATTGTGTATATATATATACACACACACTCAGGGTGAGGTGAGGCAGGCACAACATCTCCGAGAGGATGTGTGTTATTTTTCCCATTCCCAACTCTTAGTTCAATTTAGTTTTTACCTTTTAGGAAGAATTTTACTTTGCCAGCCAAATTTTATATAAAAGCAATATACAGGGTGAATAGAGAAATTATATTCAAGCAATTATATTTAGGATGTTTCTTAGAATGCTATTAATACAATTTCTGATTAAAAATGAAGAAATAATTACAAAAAGAAACTATTAATTTAATTATGAGGGTGCCTTGTGTAAAAAATTTCCATTCAAACTGGTAGTCCAAAGTGTGGGGAAGAAGTCATTTACCTCCTTTGATTTTTTAACAATTGTGTATAAGAAATTGATCTGCTTCTGACTTTGTTTTCTTTGCTGTAATTTATTCCACAGCTGGTGAGCCCAGGAGCATGGTTGTGCGATCTGACCCTGGAACGATACGAGGTCAGGGAGAAGAAGATATCCAAGAAGGTACACTTTGCTCTTTCTAACTTAAAATTTTTTTTTCTTCCCTTTGTCTTTATAGTGCGGACTGCCTGCCTTATGCAGCCAAAATTAATATATACTTCTAGTGGTAGAGTATATTTCTTATCTTTATTGCAACAAATATAAGCGTTTGAAGCAAAAACCACAAATGTGGGCTGGGGTAACTCTGTTAAATGTATCGTGGTCTATATCTCTGGTCTCTATACAGGTTTATTAAGTGAAAATGTTGAATCTAGTGCACGAAGTTCCCTTTTCTTTTTCCTTTTTTTTGAGAAGCGAGTGCTTAAGTTATTTGTATCTATTGCAGAGACCAAGAGGGTTAAAGGCGATGGGCAACATGGAATCTGACTCTGAGTAGAAGACAACCCTTTGGAAAGTGAAAATTTTAGGATTGCAAGAAAATATAGTGCTCAATGATGATGAGGAAGATGTGAGAAATGTTAGAACTGTGTTGATCATCATCACATTTCACTTATTGAAAGAATGAAAAGATAAATTTTCAGTTATTTGTTTCTTTTGTCTGTAGCCTTTTAGTGTTTTTTATTTTTTATTTTTTATAAATCTATTTCTTAATTTGTTGAGTCGCTCCAAGATAAAGGTGGAACACTGCTCAGCTTAGGCTTATATGCCCAGATCTTGAAGGCTACATTTCATCATTCAAAAAAACCAAGCCCGGTTAGTAAGTTTAGTGTCTGAATGTAAAAACAAAACCTGACTTTTAATCATCCAGGGTCTGCTCATCTTGGTGATAATGTTTACATCTAAAGGGGAAGACATATATTGCATACTTATGTTGAGAAATGCAGAGAGGGCCTTCTCCAAACAAAGGCTTGAGCTTTTGGTTGAACTTGGCGATCATAGCTCAACATTTCTAGACTAGTCAAATTTAAGAGAAGTTTATAGCCATTTCTGTTTAAGATATATCCCAGTGCTTATTCTTTCTGCTATGCTCAACTACCAACTTTTTCATTGGAAGATTAATACATTGCGCACCTGCTTCTGAGGATGATTTAAAGACCTCTATGTTGTATCTAATAGTGGAAAGGCTTTAGGCCCCTGATGGCTCTCTTCTTTCTAAACATGCCTAGGATGAATGTTGGGAGTAAGAGCAACGTAACTTTCATATGAACCTGTAACTAAAATCACTTTATTTGCAACAATTAAAATATGTCACCATGGTGGTCATGAAATATATGGTGGAAATTAAACTGTGTTAAAGCATCAGTTTCAAAAGTATCTACAACTAATGCCATTTATCAGCAACAATAATCGCATGTCATCTTAAATTTTTTTTTTAATGACTAGGTAGGGGGTCATCTTAAAATTTTTTTAATGACTAGGTAGGAGGTAAGGGTTGGGGTTCAAGTTTTCAGGATAGAATTTCACACACATATACATTTAGATTATATTATAGTAGAATTTTTATCTTGTAAAAAAAAAAAAAACAAAAAAAAACCTGAAGGAGCAAAATCAAAATGACCTCAAATTATAAGGGTGTAAATTCTAATTTAATATTTGTATTATGAAACCACCTATTGTTGTGAAAAGTTGTCTTTAGATTTATTTGTAAATCTAGAATGACGTGGTTATATAATCAAGTCCTCCTTAGATGTTTCTCAAAAAAAAAAAAAAAAAAAGTCCTCCTTAGATTAAGGAAAGCTACTCCAAAGAAGTTAATGCCACGTTCAACACTCTTGTACCCAATGTTCGTAATCCTCCATGTATAGCAGAGTCTAGAATCCAGATCAATTTCTTGTTGGAAGTTGGAATACTATTTAAATTTTAAATTGCATGTTTCTAATCATAAACTAACAGGCTTAAGCATTAAAAGTTTGTTGTTTGAATGATTTCACTACCTCAACTTAATCAACTTTCATTTTTTGAAGAAGTATAGATGAAAATATGTTGTCTGCATAAGGCTTTGAGGTTAAAAATTAGTTCAGGTTTTGTATCGCTTTGCTCAAATACGTAGCACTTATTAATAGTAGGTTAGAGGCTTTTTTGACGATAGGAAAAACTTGAGGAAGAGTGATCTATTATTACGTTCATGTTAATTATTGTTAGAAAGGTGTTTTTCACACGTGCTTTGTGGATGCCTTAAGGATTTTTTGTTTTGTTTTAGATTCTCATTAAACATAAGTTGATAACTAGTTACAATGGAGACATTTTATGTGTTTTTTCCAACAACAAAAAAAGTGTTTTTATTTTTGTGAAAAACACAAAAGATAGAGATTCGCGATTGTTTTTCCTTTTAAAAAAAAAATTTATATTTTCAGTAGAAGATCGTGGAATGCCACTCCCAACAATTATATGATTAGAAGAATATTTGTCTGACCTGTTCTCAAAAAAAAAAAAAAAAGAATATTTGTCAGTTTGCGTGTCGAGCTTAATTGGGAAAGTGATCAAGACAGGTTTGAAGTTTTCAATTCTTAAGCAAGGTTGAACAACCACCGGAGACCATATTTGGTGCAATATATAGAATTGTTCTTAACGACGTGACATGTAGAATGATGACTTGTAGGGAGGACTAAGAATTTTGTCTAGAGTAGAATGTAGAATGATGACTTGTATGAGGATTAAGAATTTTGTCTAGAATGGACAAGATAAGTATGGGAGAAGTTACGTGGATATTTGCAAACAATAAAGAGATAACTTTAAATTTGTACTAGTTTCATCACATGCGTAAAAAGATGAGGTTTTTATTTTAGTTTAGTGTTATAATTTTCTTTTATTTTTTTAAAATTTTGAATAAGTTTGTTTTGAAGACATGTATTAGTAAGAAAGTGTCATTTTTTGTAGGTATTTTAAGTAGAGTTTGAGATATATTTTTACCCGATTGTTTTCAAGTTTTTTTCACGTAAGGTAATTCTGAACTATATAAAAGTCCAGTATAAAGAGGAGAATCTACTTATAAATAGTATAAATAACTATTTATCTACACCACCTAATAGGCTAATATACAAACTTCTATTTTATTCTTTCATGAAAGCTATAGGTAAGTGTATAATAGTTGTGATCCCTTTCTTAGCTTGTAACTATTCATCTAAGACACTTAATGCATTACATGACTCTTTAGTTTTTATAGTCTTGCATCCCACTTTAGCTATATAAAGAGATGTCATTCTTTGTAAAAGAGGCCACAAATAACAAATATATTCTTACTTTATTTATAGGGTCTGTTTGGATACCACTTATTACTGAAAACTGAAAATTTATTGTTGAAAATACTGTAACAAAATAATTTTTAAACTATGAATAATACCTGTGAGACCCAATTTTAAAGTTACATTTGTTTTATTAAAAAACTTGTGGGTCTCATAAACAATGCACGAAACCTAGAGAAAAACACAAATGCCAACCGCATTTGCTATCCAAACTCACACATAGTTTATCTTTCAAATGATCTTTTGTGTTAGAGCATATGTTGAGTTCTTTTCATGTTTTTGATAGGAGATAAAGTTTTATTTTGCCTTTTATTGTGCAAATATTTTCTACTAGTGTACTGTTTGTGTTAAGTACAAATTTGGGGTTTTTAGGCATGTACTTCCCAATAGGTTGAATAAAATACAAATTTATGGGAATATATATATATATATATATATATATATATCAATAGTTCCACACAAACCAAAGATCGGGTTCCCTAATCCTAGCATGATCTCTCGAAGACCACCTTGTAAAAACTCATCTTATAAAGATGATTTTTAAATCTTAAAAAGGAATTCCAACTGAACCAACCATTTGACCCTAACAGACCTTCTCTAAATCTCACATGATATGGTATGAGAGGGTAGCTATATATCCCCCATAAAAAAATTAAAAAAAGAAAATACTAAAATTGTCAACCTCTTGTGCCAAGTTATTTCAAATATGAAGTAATTAAAAAATGTGTTCCCATTTCAAAGTTGATGGGGTTGATTACTTGATTGATGTCAGTGAAATAACGTTTGGTTAATAATAGCTGTATTAAGTTATTAACCAATCCACGAACTGGAGCCCACAATAACCAAGAATTAGGTAAGCAATAAACGCAATCAATTATCAAACTCAACCAAATTAACCCAGCTTTTATGATCAGTCATCAGTACTCTGTCAAAGTAAGGAAGAAAAAATTGAGTTAAATTTTTTTAAGTCATTTCAACTGTAGCAGAAAGAGAGTTTGCATCTTTTACCATTTCAATTATACAAAACAAAAGCAAAAAGGACGGTGAGAAAAACAGTACCAGTAAACAAAATTAGAGGGGGGACATCGGATTAACCAACACAATTTCACCCATTCCAGAACTTTGGCATAGGAATTTTCAAGACGAACCAACAGATATTCTGGCCTTATTGGTCTCATAGGTGTCAGTGTGGAATTATTTATATAGTTCTCAAAGGTGCTTCCACACCGCTCCCACTCATGTTATGGATCCATTGTGAATTCCAACACATAAATAGTAAATAGTGTGAATTAACAACTGTTTGCACACGGACAAACCTTCTAAATTTAAAATACTGTGACACAAATTTGTTACATGATAAAATACAATATTTGGTACGTCATAAAATTCTTTCAAATCATATATAAAAGTGAACTACTCCAATATCACACTTCTCTTATATATTATGAAAATTATTTTAAAAAGAATAGTGCTACAACTATAATATTATAATTATATACCACTCCCCCAAAAGAATCACACTCCAACCGTATGAAGTGCGCACCAATGCATTATTCTCCTGCACCCCACCAACCCACATGGTTGATTCATTTTTATGGTTCGACTATTTCGGTACAGAGAGTACGTTCCTTCAAAGTTACTTTATTTTTTTGAAACCTTCAAAGTTAATTACTTATATATTATGAAAATGTTTTTTTTTTTTTTGGCATACTTCTCATTAACATTAGTTTGATTATGACCAATCTTGGTCCATCACTGCACCACTTTGATTCAGTGCCTAATTGCCTCTCACATAGCAAACAAAAACAACTATGAATAAAAATAAATTAAAAAAAAAAATATTTATTCAGATTTATCGCTTAGTACATAAGGTGACAGTGACGACACACCTAGAGAAATTACATGTGCCATTATGTGTTTCAGTTTTTGTTGCAGTTTTAATTATCCCTTGTCCTACTCTCGATAAAGACAAAAATCGTTAAGGCAGAACACGTGATTCTCTTGAATGATTGGTGATAGGTGAAGGGGCAAATTTGTACATAAGCGTAAAAGACAATTAACTTAAGAACTAAGAAATTTGATCAAATTAACAAAGAGGACCCAAGAGTGACAAGTGTTGATTTTGGTTTGAAATTATTCTCAAGCATAGAATCCATCACTATCCGGACCAAAACGAAAGCGATGGGAACCCAATACCATACTCCCATACACCATGCTTTCATTATTCAAATCAGGAAGGCAAAATTAACCACCCCACTCAACATTATTTTTTTATTTAAAAAAATTACACGCTAAGAATTGCTGATCTTCAATAACAGTTCCAAAAGTTTGTTAGTTTCAAATCTATTCAAATCCCAACTTTTCAAAAATTGGCAAATCCATTAAAATTGGTACAATTTAAAATTTTCAGAGTTAAATGAACTAAGGATACCATAAAATTTAAATTGAAACTATCAATATAAGATGGGGTTTCAATTTACCAATTACTTTATTTATTTAAAAAAAACGTATATTTGTTATTTAACCGTTTATACTTTTAACCGCGAGAGTGAAAAAATAGGAACCGCATAATTAACAGAACGAGAAAAACACAAACACAGAGAAAATCTCAGATCTAAAATAAGATATAAGAAGAATAATCAATTATTTACTACAAATGATAACATAGAGTAATAATCGTCTCAAACCATAGTCAAAATAAAATCCATCACGACGCATTATATATTTTCTACCGTCTGTGCACCACTACCAAACTCTCTCACCTACATAAATATCATATCACTCCCTAATAAAACCAGACCAAAAAAAAAAAAAATTAAAACCCTAAAACATACCAAACTAAACATATAAGCAGAAAAAGCCATACGACGACTCAACATCGCGACCAATGATGCAAATGACACGTCACGATCGCGATCGCCATCACGAACGAACGAGCACCTCAGATCCTGAGAGAAGATCCGAAGACGAGAGCAGCAACGGCGGCGAAGAGAGCGGAGCCGACGGATGGAGCGATGGCGGCGGCAGGGGAGGTTGGGCTGGGCGCGGGAGCCTCAACCTGAGCGTGAGCAGCTCCGATGAGAGAGAGAGCTGTGAAGAGGAGAGCCATGAGAGCCATCAACGAAGCCTTGGAGAGAGCCATTGATGAATGAGTGAATGAGCGAAAATCTCGGTTTAGGGTTTTGAGTTTTTGAGAGAGAGAGGAAAGTGTTTAAGTTTGGGTTTGTTTATGTGTGTGTTGGTGAGAAAAAGGAATTGTTGTAGCGAGTGTTTATATAGGGAGAGAGGTTATGGGTAGCTGAGCGGTTTACAGGCTGGTGATTCTTCTGAGTTGTGACAGCTGGTTCCCTTTGTGGCCCCCCACTACTCTGATTTCTAACGACTCTCTACCACTACTTTTCTTGTGCGCGTGATCGTGAACTTAATAAATGTCGTCGTTTCGTGTACAATACAAATACTTGGTTTCGGTTTTAACTTCATTCATATTGTACTGCACTATTACTATTCTACTACTTTTTTCTTTTTTCTTTTTCTTGAATAATAACTCAATAATTTTTTTTTAAAGAGTTTCAATTTATAGCATCTCCAATTGGTGTAAGTAAAGATTAAATCCCGAATTTATTATTTAAGTATTAAAAATTTTACTTGAATTAACTAAAATTCACAATAATTTAATAATTTGAATAGAATAAATGAGAATTTGAATTATGTTAGTCTCCATTTGAAAAATGTACAAATTAAACTATAATAACTCTTTTTTATTATTATCTTCTTAAACTTTTGGCCCATTTGGTAGCACTTGTAATAAATGACTATAAATCAATCAAGATGTTTAGAAGAACCTTCTAAAAAAAATATGTTTAGAAGAAAAAAAAAATTGTTCTATATGAGTAAGGTTTGGGTCTAATGACCAGTTGCATTGAACTCGTTGAGATAATAACATGTGTCGCCATCTCAATGGGTTCGGTGCACTGAATGCACTAGATCTAAGCCTCACCCTGTTTATATTTGTATATTTAACAAATAATTTAAGTTTAAGTTTAGTTTAAACTTAGCTATTGAATGAATTAAGATCAATCATAGTGATGTGTTCATAACTCATAAGTTTAGATGTTTATATCTTTCTAAAAAAAAAAGATGTTTATATTCATGTATGTGTATAGATATATATATATATATATATATATATAGACTTTATATTGAATTGTATAAATTTGTAAATAAACTCTTAAATATATATATTTTAACAATAGTTAAGACATTAATTATATATATAGATTTATAAAGAGGTAAAAATTTTAGCACTTGTAATTTTACTAATTTGTGAACAAGCTCCAAACTTGTTCAATATGATAATAAACCAAATTTGGAAAAAATTATCATTTTGATGATGAGTTCAAACTTCCCTTTTTATTATTATTTTTTTACAAGAAGAATATTTTATTTTTTTATTTAAAATTATGAAATTAAATTAAATAAACATTCTTAATTTTTGAAAACTCTATCCTTTCAGCAAAAAAAAAAAAAATCAGCAAAATTTTTTTAAAAAAAAACTCTATCCGATAAATAAATATTTCCTCTTTCTCAAATTTTTTTTGAGAATCCTCTTTCTCAAATTATTAATAACGTGTTTGATTAGTTTCAAAAAAAAAAAATAACGTGTTTGATTTGATTGATTGTTTTGCGTTATTGATTCACAGTTCACGCGCTAGATAGACGCGTACGTAGAGATGGTATGGCACTTTTCCGGGAAAAAAGGCTGATTTAACCAAAAAAAACGGCCACAGGGCGCAATCATAGCGATTCCGTAAACGCATAGATATTAGAGTCTCTCACATTCACAAATACCGACCTGTTCATGGACACGTTGATTGTGCAAAACAACAGCTTGTTCAAATTGAGGCAAAAAGATCTATCATTCACAGCTAACAGGTGTAAGGTTCGGATTTTGTTGTGGGTATTGATTCCTGAGATTCTTTTTATATTATGGTTTCGAGAACCTTCTCTTGGTTTCTATGCCCTGCCTGTGACTTGTATAATGTGTGACAAGTATTTTTTGTTTTGCTAATTAACGTGTGACAAGTCAAGTACGCAACAATGGTCCATGTTAGTATTATAAAGTAATCTTAAATATGATTCTCAAAAAAAAAAGTAATCTTAAATAAACCATAATGGCCTTGTTGTGTGTGTGTGCGTGGGGGAGAATATTTCTATTTTCTAGTGCACTTATTTTTGTTCCCAATGTTAACTTTTAGACAACAAAAATTTTTTGGCCTAACTCTTCCAATGATCTGTTTGAGCTAATTGGAAGACATTCTAGTTAATAATCACAGTGATAACACATTTTTTACTATGGTTTATTTATTTTTAATCTTTTTTAAGTTTAGCACTTTTATTTTTTACTATTATACTTTACCCCTAAACTTTACTTCTTTTTATACTTACTCCTTGAACTTTCCGAATGTACACTTAGTCTTCTCTAAACTATACATTTTTTTACCCTTACCCTCATAAACTATACATTTTTTATACTTACTCCCCTAAATTAAACAATTTTTTACACTTACATTCTTAAACTATAAGAATACACATTTACTTCCCTAAATAATTACACATGTGATGGGTTATAAAGTGTTTCACAGGTAATAGTTTAGGGGGATAAATGTACATTCTCATAATTTAGGAGGGTAGATATTACATGTGTAATAGTTTAGGGGTTTAAATGTGCATTCTCATAGTTTAAAAAGCTAAGCCTAAAATGGAATGTAGTTTAGAAGAGTAAAGTGCATTCTCATATACGTGTAATTCTCCTGTTTATACCAGTAATCCTTTGAGGATGGTCTTAGAAATTTATTTTGATTTATTGTCAAGTTTTAATTTCGTTTTTTCTAATTAATAAAAGAGTAGGAAGTGATTAGTCCGTAAAAACACTACCGAAACTTTCCCAGGTCTGTTTTGATGGGTTTGATCTAAGTTTTTTACTTTCAAATTAAATGAGGTATGTGAGTGCCTGAGTGGTATTATTGACAAACCAGTGTACCATAACCATGGTCTAGGCTGGTGTTGATTTGGGGTTTTGAAATTTAAAAAATTTTTGCAGGTGAAAGAAAAGGAAATGACAACTTTAGTTTGCAACAATATTAGATACATATCTAGTAGTACCTTTTTTTTTTTTTTTTTTTTTCTGCTGAGATAAATTTTATTGTACTCAATTTATTGCCTTCATGAGTCATGACCACCTATCATGTGCCTTTAAGCGGATAGTTAAATATTTAAAAAGGGTTCATTCACTTCATTGTCGCAAACATTGCTTTAAAGCTCCCTCAATCAGTGCGTTGGCGAGTCATTCACTTCATTGTACACTCATTTTTGCATACAGAAATCACTGAGATTAAACAAATACAAATCTAATTGAATTTTAGTAAATATGAACCCTTTCAAAAGGTTATAGTGCCTGCAACAAAAGATGAATTCAAATTACGGTGATGTTCAAAATTGACTTTAAAGTAAAGCTCATTTCTTTAAGCGTGGTTGGCCTGTCAGCTTACAGACCAGCACATTTATTGCCTGAATGAACGGTGAGGTGGGGGATTAGCCATGATGATGATGATGACAACTCTAACAAGGTATGACCATGATAGTTGTTCTATCTGCTAAGATACCAATGCTTGACAGGGCATAAAATGGTAAGGAGACGACAAAGTTTCATATTCAAAATGTACGGTTGAAATGAGTTTTTCTACCATGTTTCTTTAAAATTAGGGAAGTTTTGGTAAAGAACTCTGCAGAGATATACTTTGTTTTAGAGTCACTCATTGTTTAGCAGAAATCTTTCCTTGGCAGTCAAGTTATGATTAGTGATTGGAGTGCAGGAAAGGGTTATCAAGCTTTAATGTGTAATTGGTTTAAAATGTTACCTGTGAACTAACACTACCCTTAAAATCTCTTCAAAAACTGGATCAAAACTAGTTCTTGGGGTGGCCAAGAAGCAATTAAACATGAGATTATGAACACAAAACCGAATTTAGATTTCTCTGTCCATTCGATTAAACAAATATTGGGTATTTGAAAAGAGAGACATCTGAATTCAGAAAGATTGCAAAACATGGGATGAAGAGTTATTCAACAGAAATTTAGGTACATGTTTTCTAAAGTACATGGTATTGAAAAAAGAAAGGACTACCCTCTTCACCATTTCCAGAAAACATTGGAACCACACTTGTATTTGTCCTTTCCTTCACATTCCAACTCCAAATCTTCAGAGAGAAATGGCACTTTCTGCATCAACCCAAAACCAATTAATTAGAATCAGTTAAAGAAATACCATTGTAGAATCAAACCAAGAAATAAGTGATTCTGCATGACGCAGAGATCACTAGTTCAAATTTCTCTTTTCTCCACTTCCCTTAGGATCAACACTCACTCATCAAAGAGAATATATATATTAGAAATAAATCATTCCATGTCATTTATGAGTCAAACCTTTTGTTTGGCAAGATCTTGGCAGCCAGTGAAGTTCTCAGGGAATTTACATGAGCCAAATTGAACTGTATAAGCTCGTGCAAAGTTAGCAGCACTTGTGGCCAGCCTCTTCTTGTCATTTAGCTCCTATTACAACATTCAAGCATACTGTAAGTCTCATATTACAACATTCAAGCTTAGTTTAAGTCTAATATTAGAAAACAATGATGACAAACAAGTAAGAATGCATAAAAGTAAGACAAATCACAGATCAACAATTAAAATGCACTTCCTTAGTTACAAATAAGCAATTCTATATATAAGTAGCAAAAGCATGATGCTTTTTACGTATATGAGTATATCCAATATATACTATAGCTAGAAACATGACAAACCTTGTTAGCTTTGCTCTTCTCAAGGTAATCTTCAATGACCCCAGCATTGGAAGATGAATTGGAGGCAGCAGCTGTGAAAAGGGTGGCTGTCAAGCAAAGCAGTGCAGCCCTTCTTCCTTCACTCCCCCTTGATTCTTTTGATTCAGAAACTTTAGCCTGTTGGGCCCTGATCACAGGCAACTTGTGACCATGCACAACTGGGTATGCAACAGAAGGTGTGGAAGCAAGTTTTGCATTGAGCTCAGATGATCCAGCACCCGAGATGGCATAGTTGCATGCCAAAACACTAGAGTTCATGGCTGCCATTACAGTAGGAAACAAATATTCACTTTCTAATGAGGTAGTGAACAAAGGCGAAGAGATGGTGGTTAATGGGTTTTTTTGGGGGGAGGGGGAGGTGGAGGGGGGTTATGGATAATTTGATATGGAGTGATAATGAATGTAATAACAGGTTGTGGTGGGAGTGTGGATAAGGTGAGATTGCCTCACTCCTATTGGCAAACTCTGCTCTTCGTGCTGTTTTGGGGTCTTGAATTTCTATGGTGAGCTATAATTTTGGCCCCACTTGGGAATAGAGTTAAGAGTGACAGACCCAATTTACATCAAAGAATGGATAGAATAAATAGACAAAATACACTTTTTTTTTTTTTTAAAAAAAAAAAAAAGCGAGGAGAAGTAAAGCTCACCCTATGTGTTTTAGTGGGTGGTTAGCCACTAGGCCAAGACCTTTAGCAACGTTTATGTGTTTTAAGATGGAAATAATACATTTAGTCTTTAATGTTATATCTCAAACTTAATCTACTGGTTCTATATAAAATAATAATAATAATGATAATTAATCTACTGGATTTTTAATGGGTTTGTTACATGATCTTATTGTCTAATCTCTTTACAGCCTATGGTTAATGGCCCAAGTTTTAGGAGCGGGTTTAATCACAAGAAGAGAAAGGGGCTTCCAAGACGTGGTGGTGAAGAGCACACATTTAAGATTGATGTCACTTTAAAGGCTACAGAAAGAAGTGTGTTGGAAATAGAAGATGTCTTGCATTATGTCAGAACAGAATGTAATGGTTTTAGCAATGTATCCTTCCATTCTACTGCTAATAAGATTTATAATTAAATCATAAGCTATCGATTTGGATTCAAAAGAAAATCTCTTAATCTAAATATATTAAATGATCCAAGTTTGAGATTTTGAAAGGCATAATTACTAATTAGAGACCTAGTTTCTTTTTTATTATTTTTTTAAATACGATAAAACTTCAACTTATGTACTAATCCACTCTGATAATTATTCATTATCATCAAACCGAGACCCTAAATCTCTTATTAGACAACAAAATTAAAGGCTCAATTTCAATGACATTTTAGTGCAAATTTTTCTTTTTCTAAAGTTAATTAGAACCTTTTTTTATTAGATAATCAAAAAGACAAAATAGATGTGGGCGTTACAGACTCCGTTAATTTAAATTAGTCAAGAAGAATATGCTTCAAAGTCAAGCTTAGGTAGAATTTCTTCATCTTCCAACTAAAGGCCAACATGTTTACCTCTGCAAACTAAACCCTAAATACAAACTGCATGCAAAACAATCTATGTAATCAAACTATCGTATTAATGAATTAATCAATATACATACTTCTGTCAGTTCTGTGATGTAAATCTACATAAAATAAGATCATAAAGTCGTCTATGTTATTATGGATTTTCAACATACTTCCTCCCAACATATTTGCATAAAGGCACCAAGGAAAACAACAAAAAATTGTAAATACAAAAAATAAAGCTTAGGAATGTAACTGAAGATAAGAGATGGTCAAAAGCTCAAAAATTCCTCTCATGTCCAAAGCAATTTTTGTACAGATGCCTTCTTTAGAACGGGGTCCATAAATTTGCTCAACCATGAATGTGCAACTCATGTAAAATTAAATTAAACCTCTGATTTCCTCCAATGTCATCTCTCATGATACCAACCAGTCCATTTTCTTTGAAGATGGCCAAGTGTATATGACCCTTGGTGGATGCATTCAAGAGCTTAACACCACCGGCAATGGAGTAGGAATAATCAATACGTGAAACAATTTAAAATGAAGAAATTTGTAAAGTTAAATCTAGTTTGCTTTGATCTGAACTATCCCAGAAGGAAATCTGTATCTATAGAAATTTGTGAAGTTAAATCTAGTTTGCTTCAGTCTGAACTATCCCAGAAGAAAATCAGCATCTATCAACTCATGCTATTACCTTAGTCGTGATAATCTTTTCCGCTTCCGGTTCTTCTTACGTACAGCTGCAGTCTGCATACCCTTGGAACTAGATGGAAGAGCCAGAGTGGGCGACCGCTTGCCAACATTTGTTCTGCCTTTCTTTGAAACCCATTTCAATGGCAGATTGTTTACCACAGTGCCAATGTCACTAGAACCAGTAATTTCAACTAGTTTCTGAAGTTGATCAAGCATCTGGTGAGTCCAGGCAACCGACAGATCTAGTGAAACTGAATCATCCATTGGTTTTCTCCATAAATTCATCAATATCTCTTTAAATGACTGAAAAGACATAGAAGGTTGATAACTTTGATGATTTGCACATAAAGTATTGACCTTAATTACATGCTTGCAAAGGTTTCCTTGAATTGACCATGCACAATCACAGAATGCAAATTCTGATCCAGGATTCCACACAAGACGTGTTAGACTGCTGTCTTCCTGGCTTAAAACCTTGGCAAAGAGTTGCCCATGATCATCCAAAGTGACGGCAGAATCAGGAATCTGCAATGCCCGGTGCCATGATGTAGAAGCAATATATTCCTCCTTCACATTTTGAAAAGAATCACTTTCATCTGCATAGCGGTCAAGCCAATAGCTTGAATGCAGCTCAGTAGTTAGCTTGTGCACCAGCCAGTCGACTCTTTGAAGTGCACCAAGGTGCGAATCATCAAACAGTTTGGCTTTTAGCTTCACATGATAGGCTTCTATGGCACCAGAAGCCTCTTGGCTAGCTAGAGGAAGAGTTCTGATAGTTGAAAGCCACATTTCTGTCAAACAAAAAACAAGCAAAACTTAGATGCAAACATTCCAAGGAAATTTCACCCATTTATCTCTTGTCCAAGTTGTGTGTGTGTGCAGGTATGTGTCCCACAGAGAGAGAGAGAGAGATCATACCAATCTTAGGCACCCAAGAGGCCTTGAAGTATTCCATGAAAGCAGTTTGATCGACAAAATCCTGGGCTAATTCTTCTAAGGCAGCAAGAGTATCAACTCCACCCCAAATGCTGTACACTATCTTCCCCAGCCGTTTAAAAATTTCCCGCTGAACTTCAATGTTACTGCATTTCCTAACAATATTCCTTAGCCATGATCTACGAACACGCCAGAGGGAAAAAAGAACAGGGCAGCAAAATATATCCCTGAAAACCAGTCAATAATATTCATAAACTACTCTATTTTAAGGTTGCATATTATTCCTCTTTTTTGTTTTTCAAAACATAAAGTTAGAGCAAGTGATTCCTGCCTTATGGGATCAATTTCAGCCGCTGCATCATCAATCAAAAACCCACTGACCTTCCATCCAGGCTCCACACTACGGGCTCGACCAAATAAAGCTTTCATCCATTTGGACACGTCAAGCTTTGCAAAGCTGCGTGTGATAACCCATGCAACGGGCAGCGCATGTTGCCTTGAATCAAACACAAGAAGTGTGCTCAAGGGGTACTGTAATCCAACAAATAATAACATAAATATCCTCTCTAATAATTTTTCTATAGCCAGAAAGAATGTGCATAATGAAGTACTTGCCTTAAGTCGCTTTATGCCGAACGTTGAATCGGCTGCGATTAGACTGCGATGGCCAAAACGGATCATTTGTTGCAATTGCCACTCTGTTTGAATCCCCAAAATGAAAGAATCTGCTTCTGAAGTATCCTGGTAAAAGAATATTGACTTTCTATTGCGTTCAACCCACATCTGGATGCTAGCATGGTCATCCAGATCCAACTCATGGGTAGATCGTCTTATAATCATCCCGAGTTTGTGGACATATTGGGAAGCAAGGCTATTAACTTTTGCATTTGAACCACAGTATCGTTGAATCCCTTCTATGTGTTTCTCTAACACATTCTCCTCCGGAATGCCCAGATAGATCATAGACATTGTCTGCTGTTGAATCTCATTACAGATATATGGAATTTTCTTGGCACCAGGGCCTATGGCATCTCTATCAAGTGGCCCATGGCAGACAAAACCAGAATCATTTACATGGCGCCTGTCATTATCATTATATACAAGAAGTGCAAGTGATGGACGAGCATAAAGGCGTTTCACCACAAAATGACATTTGCAGCCTCGCATGGATTGAGGTCTAGCAGCACGATTGCGGGTGTTAAGTCGATATCTTCGACTAGGTAATATACCCCCACCTTCCCCATAATTTTCAGGACCAAATGAACACCAATACCTTCAAGATCAAAAAAAGAAAATAACATTAGAAACTTGAAAACCTTCAATTGAATAAGGATATCTATCATCTTTTATCCATCTAGACCCTTGCTGCCAACATGTCTTATTATATAAGCCCAACCAGAAGGTTAAATAGGTGGGTTACTTTGTATGTGGTGCTCATAAAAAGGTCTCAAACTTCATTATAAATTGATCTCAAATCTCAATGGTAGTCAGGGGGAAAATAACTCATTTTCTAGAAAACATTTATGTCAAAACAAAAGGAGCGCAAATAGTAAATCTTTATTACCAAGCACACTAGAAACTTACAGCCTGTATTCCAAATAATCATCATTCTTGTACTCCTTCAAGCTGCCAAATGATCGTTTCCGCACCCTCTCAATATGAAACCGTGTTGGGCATTCTATGTTAGAGCATTCACCAATTATAAATGCATCCACGCGCTCATAAGGAATGAGGGCAACATCATCTTCACGTTCAGAAGTGCGAAATTTGGTCCAAGTCAAATCAGCCCAACAGAACTCCTCCTCTTCTGGATCTTGCACTGGGATATCAAGTATGGATTCTACTACAGCCATATGCTCTAAATTTCAAGCCACTGATATACCTCTGTACCAGCTTAAAATTAGTACAGCATCATCTGTGAAATAAAGTGCTCAGTATAAGATAAGTTCAACAATGGCAATGAGTAAAAGTGAACCAGTCAAAGCAGGCAAGTTTGCATAGAAAAGACTTTGATGAGACCATTACTACTTGTTATTCTATGCACGCTTTATAACAAAAATAATTATTTTTGCAACGATTAAAGAAAATTATTTTGAAAAGTTGAAGAAGGGCTATCAATTGATTGAGTTAGTGGAAGTCAACCTAGAAAAATTCATTTTCATATGGACTTCAAAAACGAATGATCAGGTACTTTTCTTTTAACATGGCAATGTTACAACAATGCAGCTCAAAAACTCCAACTTGAGTGTAGCAAGATTTTGTCTCAACAATATTAAATTTGTTGAAAACAATTAACTGGAGTTGCAAATGAGCAGAAAAACTAGTTCATGTGAATTTCCTAATTATGACAATGAGGCTTTCAACCCAAACCAATTCATGGTCAAAATACCCCTAAAATGCCCAAGATGATACAAATACCTCCCAACCCTCTAAAATGACCAAATACCTCTGGACCTCTAAATTGACCAAAATACCCTTGAAATGCCTAGAATGACCAGATTACCCTAAGAACCTTCAAAATGACCAAAACACCCCGAAATGCGTAGAATGAATTCCCAAAATGACCCTAGGACCCCCAACATGTCCATTATTTTTTATGTGTGTGTGTGTGTGTGTGTGTGTGTGTGTGTGTGTATTGAAGATGTCTACACAAGGAAAGGTACAACTACAAACACTTTTGCAAAAAAGAAAAGAGAGGATGATCTCTAAGGATAGCATTTTCCAACTACATCTGACTTCAAACATCTATTCTAGTCATATATACTATTGGGTGTTTATTAATGATTATCATTGAATTTCCTTTCACTTATACTAAACTACTATTTTTTTAAATGATTTGCTGCAAATTTATATGGATTTCAATTGTAGAAATTTAACCGAGCTGGCCAGATGCTTGTTTCGGGCAATTAGAAACAAAACAAGTCCCAAAACAAATTAACCTTAACTAGATGCAGGACAGAAATAACAAAATTATTATACAGCTTAAATTGTTACTACCATTTACCGTAAACAGCAATTCTATAATAAAAATGCAAAGAGACTCTATTTTACATACTTAATTTTCTTTTTTTTTTTTGATAAGTAACGAAGAATATTATTAATAATAGGAAATGTGCCAAACCGAGTACATTGGGGATGTACTATGGGGGCACAAATCAGGAAACAAAAGTACAACGGTCAAGAAAAATAGGAAATGAAGAACAAGAAAAATGAGAAAATACCACACTCCATTCAAAGAGAGTGTGCAAGAACGAAGACTTAATTTTCTTTTAAAGGTTTCAAAATTACTTTTCTCCCTGAACACGAAGAGAAAAATTCTCAGCTTCAGACCCTCCATAGCCGACATCCCAACAAGCGAGAAAAAAAAATAAAAAAATAAAAAAAAAAAGGTTCAATCAGTTCCAACTATTGAAAGAGAAAAAGAAAGAGAGAGAGAGTCCATGGTTATGCAAAATTGGAAGATATTCAAGCTCTTTGTGCTCAAGGACTGTAGATTAGTAATTAAAATGATTAGGCCTGACAAAACCAACCAATAACATAAAAAATAAAAGTGAAGAACGTAAAATCCATGCTATTGGACCATATAATGCTAATTGAAATGAAAAGTTAGGATCAAGTTTCTGCACAATGCCATCAGAATAGTCACAGCCAATACAAAATGATCTAATAACACGCAAAATTAATCAGATTAGTAAGGAAAAACATGAAGCAATTATTCATGAGACCATAGAAAAAAAAAAAAAAAAAAAAAAAAAAAGGGTATGGAAGGCCTGCCAGAAATCAATTATCCAATAAAACATAGAAAAGTAAAATGAATTAATGTCCATTTGGCTAGAGCTTATAAGCTCAACTTTAGCTTTTATGTACAGTTCTTTAAAACCTCAATTTTTTAGAATACAAATATACTTTAGCATACTTTTAGCAAAAAGTTAGATAAGTTGTTCTCAAATAGAAACGAATAGAACTTATCACAAAAAAAAGAATGACAAATACATCTCTCTCTGCATATTACCATTTGAAAAGCTTAGAAGCATTTGAGCAACATTCTTCTTCACCTACTCCTTTTCTTAGAGGTTAACCCATTTGTTTTTCACAACATTAATCTCAATCCTATCTTATGCTTTTGAAAGTTACTTCTCCATTTCCTTTTGACACAATCTCACGACCATTGATGTAGAAATAGTCAGAATATCAAAGGAATTGCTCTATATATTCAAATTCATAATCTACACCCAATTCAACGTCTTCATAATCTAAACGAATAGTTTATTTTGTTTGTCTTAACTGAAATTCAGAGTTTTTCATTTTTATTTTTTATTTTTATTATCAAAAGCATGTTACAAAAAAACCATAAAAACACATAATAAATGAAATCAGTATACTAACAAAGTAGAAAATACTCCAAACAGCAAAACCCAATACTTGAAAGACTTACCTGTGAAAGCTCCATAATAGAATGAGAGAAGCAAAAGCTTATCTGTTTGGTGGCTGGGAAAATTAACCGAGAGAGAGAGAGAGAGAGAGAGAGAGAGAGAGAGGGTTTTAAGAGTAGGGTTCTAAGAGTAGGGTTCAGATTTTTTGTTTTTATAGCATTTATTTTTCTCTTTTAATTGGAAATTTGGATCTCCATTTCAAGGCCAAGATTTAGTTTAAATAAAATCTACGGTGTAGAATTTGCCACCTCATTAAAAAAAATCACACCATGCTCTGCTCTATGTAACCGGACAGAATTAACACAGACACAGTAGTAAAAGTAAACAAAGCCATGGTTTTAAAATCACAAATTAATACGTAATTCACAAACAATCCCAGTGTATACAAATAAATCCGCCAACTATGAACACACAGTAAACTAAAATGCTCTGTAAACTATAATGCTCTATGATTCATTAATTACCAATAATTGAAAGAATAATTGAAGATAGAAGTTACCAGTGGAGTAGTGGACTGAACTGATTGAAAATTTGAAGGCAAAGAACAAGAACGGAGAACCTTCAGCAAACAATGAGATAGAGAGACTGAGAGAGAGATTCAAATAAAAAAAAATAGAGTATAAAGAAAGAGAGTTCAGTTTAGTGTTTACCTGAGAGAAAAGAGAGGGAAGCGAGAGGCAGAGCCTCGGCCACCGACCACCGAAAGCAGAGGGCCAGAGGCACTGAGAGGCGCCCAAGTCCGAAGCAGAAGAAATTAAAAAAAAAAAATTGTGAAGAATGAGATGAGAGAGGCGTGTGAATGTGAGTGTGAGTGTGAGGGTGAGGGTTTAGCCAAAACGACGTAGTTTTAGGTTGGGACAAAAATGTCAAAACGGTGCGGTTTTATTTTTCAGCATAGCCGCCAATAACCAGTTCAATCATTCCGATTTTCACGGTTAAACCGGTCGGACCGGCTGATCTGGTCTGATTTTTAGAACCAATACTATTCAATATCAATTTGGTTATAACACAAAATACTTGGAGAATCTTAGCTATAATTTCAGATAGATTAAGGTTGAAAGTTCTTTCACATAATGTAAAGTTCAACTGGGTTCCTAAAGATCTGAATAGGGTTACTCATGTTCTTGCAAAATGGTCTCTTAATAATTACCTAGCTAGTATTTTTGTTTTAGGCTATACTCCTGATTTTGTTGATGTAATTCTTCTTGAGCAGAACCTTAATCTTGATATGTAGCTTTTGTATTTTTGGTTTTTGTATAAAAATGAATACAAAATATTTGACTAAAATTCCCAGTATATGATGTATAGTCTCTTATCTATACAGAGACATTTGGTTCGCCGTAATATTATATTACCCTGTAATATTACATTAATGTAATCTCAATACAAAAATATAACATTACATTATTTAGAAATGTAATGAGATTAATGTGATATGATATATTTTGTAATTTTAGATTATGATAATGTCAGAAAAAATAAAATAAACAAAAAATCTTAATATCACAATATCATAATGTACATCCCATGTGGTCTAAGGTGTTAGCTCATAAATTTATTTTGATTTATTGTCAAGTTTTAATTTCTTTTTTTTCTAATTAATAAAAGAGTAGGAGGTGATTAATCCGTAGAACACCACTGAAACTTTCACAGGTCTGCTTTGATCTAATTTTTTGACTTTCAAATTAAATGAGGTATGGGAGTGGTATTATTGACAAAATAGTGTACCATAACCATGGTCTAGGCTGTTTTTTTTTTTTTTGAGAAGAAGGTCTAGGCTGGTGTTGATTTGGGGTTTTGAAACTCAAACCTTTTTGTAGGTGAAAGAAAGGGAAATGACACATCTTTTGTGCTGAGATAAATTTTATTGTACTCAATTTATCGTCTTTATGACCAGGTTGTTAAAAACTTAAAAATGGGTTCATTCACTTCATTGTCGTAAACATTGCTTTAAAGCTCTCAATCAGTGCGGTGGCGAGTCATTCACTTCATTGTATACAGAAATCACTGATATTAAAGAAATACAAGACTATATGAATTTTAGTAAAAATGAACCCTTTCAAAAGGTCATAGTGCCTGCAACAAAAAATGAATTCAATATACAGTGGTGTTCGAAACTGACTTTCAAGTAAAGCTCATTTCTTTAAGCATGGTTGGCTAGTCGGCTTACAGACCAGCACATTTATTGCCTGAACGAACGGTGAAGTGGGGGATTAGCCATGATGATGACTCTAACAAGGTATGACCATGATAGTTGTTCTATCTGCTAAGAAGCCAATGCTTGACCGGGCATAAATGATAAGGAGACTACAAACGCTTTGTTAAATAAGTTGAGTCATAACCTAACTTCAATTCCAATTAAAGTTTGCCTGTACCAAGACCCTAATCACTAACTATTAAATAAAAAAAAGTGTGGTGTTTTATAGATGAACGCCTTACTTTTTTTCCCCCTAAAAAAGATGTTCATTACAAAAAACTAAAATAAGTATGCTTGAAAAAGAACTCAAGAGCATTGTGCCAGAGGCAAGAGCAATTTGAGATGAGATACCTCACTTTAAAAGTCCACTATACCAGCACATTTAATTATTCTGTTGAAAGGACTTGGAATTGCTGAGCACAAATATAATGCTAATGCACAGTCGTACACAATAGAAGCAGGCTTTGCTAGATCAAAACTCATAAAAATAATATTGCAATACAAAAATGTGAGAATGATGCTAAATGCTAGTTCTCTGTACATCTAAACTTGTTATTGATAGTAGCATTGTCCAAGAACTCAATGTATAAGGAAAAAAAAAAAACCCAATATCACAATTGAGGTTAAATTTATACCATTAAAAACATGTATGATGCACAGAATTTAGTCTTGCACTCTCCCTTTGAACCTTTTCTGCTGTGGCAATTTTCACTTCAAGATGTGAAATTGATTGTGGATTTTATAATCAGAAGCCCAAAACCTTTGGTGATAATTGTAATAGAGGTTCCAAGGCACTTGGAGCAAATTTTCTGGCAAAGAGAAAACAAATTGAAGAGGCATGATTATTGTAAGTGCAGTTTTTACCTTCAACAATTCTTTTAAAGAACTCTACCGTGACATCTGATCTTCCAAAAGTGGCTGGGTGGGGTCCACCCCTCGACCAATCCACCCAAGTGATGCTTCTATTTGCTAATAGGTTCCCTGCTTCAATGGTTAGCATGGTGGGGAAATAATGCTCATCCACATAACATGCCGGTCTACAGAATTGTTCAAATTTCGGGTAAAATGTAGTATCTCCGACAATGTAGATGGCAAGCTTCCTGTTAACTTCAAACCATTGGGATCCTTTACGCCACTGGGCAATATCTACCTCAGGTGCCATGTTATCATTATAGCGTCCTCTCCCATATGGCCCAGGATCATCAAATGCACCCATGAAGCTATATCCGGATTTCAGTATATAGTGGTATATGACACTGAAATTATAGAGAGGAATGCATGATTCAGAAAGGAGGATGAACCATTCATTGGAGATATCAAGCAATGCGTTAGCAAGGAGTCTTCTCTCAGCATCACACATACTCATCCTTCCCCACTCAGAGACCTGCAGGTCCAAAAAAGAAAATGTCTGTCAACCCTTAATTGAAATGCTGAATATAATGCATAAAATTACAAATTCAAATGGAAAAGATGTTCTATAATTAACAAAAAACAAGATGAGAGTTCATAAGTTTGGCCTGAATATTCAATGGCAATATCAACAATATAAAGTAGTTAAACATGGGGTAAAATTGAATCCTAATACAACTATATCAATAAGACAACATAATGGAATTCTTACTGTTTAGATGAGCTAAAAAAAACAATTGAATCCTAAACATCTATCTATCTATATTCAAGTGATAGTTCAAATCTCCGAACCAAAACCCATCACAAATAAACTGCCATTCACGTGCTACACTGCCCTTGCAATCAGTTACCTCTAGCTAAGCACTATCTAGCAGCTTTTTCATGACGGGAACACGGA
The DNA here is from genome assembly GCF_001633185.2 of Quercus lobata. Classification (NCBI taxonomy): domain Eukaryota; kingdom Viridiplantae; phylum Streptophyta; class Magnoliopsida; order Fagales; family Fagaceae; genus Quercus; species Quercus lobata. The sequence goes on from NC_044905.1 coordinate 1,683,710, forward strand.
TCAAGTTTTCCCTCAAAGCAGCTTACAAGGATGAAAGAAGAACCTGGCCTAGAACTGAACTCATCAGGTGTGCAGCTCAACTCAACTCAATCATCCAACTATGGTATGGCTCCTCTTATAACCTTCTCTGCCTACTCCAGTTTGGGCAAAACAGAGCATTGTTTGTATAATCTACATAGAAAGCTCATCAAGACGTGTGCTGTGCACCAGACAGAACTTGTTTTTCATCAAAACCCAAAATGTTGATCACTTGTACTTGTTTTTGCTTTCTGACAAGAAACCATTTGCAAAACTGAACTTAGGGACATGACCAGCTACTTGAGCAAAAATATGTACCCATAAAGCCCTAAATAGGTGTGCTATTGACTTGAACTTGGAAAGCAAATATGAAATTCAAAAATCATTATGTCAAACAGACTTTGACCACCTATAGAGTAACTATGTGTAAAGCCATACTCTCAAACCTTTTTCATAATAGAGTCACATCTCATTAATGAAGCAAACCAGGGTTTCAGCTAAAAATCATAATCATGATTATTTAGACAGGATAGGTAGATACATCAAGCCCTCTTGTTTCTGAATTGGGAAAAGAAACTGATGCGGGAGATGCAAGAAAATTATTATTTAGTATTATTTATGTTTGCAAGTCAATTGTATTTTTATGTTTTAGGTCCTAATAGTTTATTAGGCTATTAATTTGGAAGCAAAGTTATTTTTGTAATAAGGCAATTAAGGTTTTCTAGCCAACTAGAACTAGGGTTTAGCAATCCTTTATAAGCAACCTATTGTACTCCTTGAGGAGATAGTTGATATTTCGATGAATGAAAAAAAAATGGCCGTTTGGTCTGGTGCTGACTCCAAGTCTACCCTAGATGCTAACTCCTAGTGGTTTCCCGCTTGGTGCTGACTCCAAGCCAGGCCTAGGTGCTGATGCCTAGGTCATATCCCTTTATTTTATTGTTGTTTCAATTTTGGTGATGCAGGAGATACAAGAAAATTATTATTTAGTATTATTTATGTTTGCAAGTCAACTGTATTTTTATATTTCAAGTCCTAGTAGTTTATTAGGCTATTAGTATTTTAATTTGGAAGCAAAGTTATTTTTGTAATAAGGCAATTAGGGTTTTTTGTTCGGTTACACAACTATAGGACAGCTTTTTGGTACTAAGTAGAAAAATGACAAAGACAACTTTCTAGTGGTGGAAAACACGGCCGTAATGGTTTTTTTTTTTTTTTTTTTTTTTTTTTTGGGGGTGATATTTTTTGTCTCTTTCTTGCGGTGATGCTTCAACAGATTGGTATTTGCTCTGATACCAAAATTGACGCAGGACAACCAAAACAAAATTGAAACAACAATAAATGGATATGACCTAGGAGTTAACACCAAGCGGGGAAATCACTAGGAGTCAGCACCTAGGGTGGAACTGGAGTCAGCACCAGACCAAAAGAGACCAAATAGCCTTTTTTTTTTTCATTCATCAAAATATCTACTATCTCCTCAAGGAGTACAATAGGTTGCTTATAAAGGATTGCTAAACCCTAGTTCTAGTTGGCTAGAAAACTCTAATTGCCTTATTACAAAAATAACCTTGCTTCCAAATTAAAATACTAATAGCCTAATAAACTACTAGGACCTAAAACATAAAAATACAATTAACTTACAAATATAAATAATACTAAATAATAATTTTCTTGCGTTGCCCACATCAGACACTTATAACTCAGAAAAACCTTAATTCAGTAAAAGCTCCAGCAATAACAATAGAGGGATGTTTTACTCAATGAGTAATATAAATTTGAGAGACGTTCACTGTCCTATCCATATCTCCACTCCACTACCTACATGAAAAATAAGCACCCCTGATGGTATATAATCAAACTATTGGAACTCTATAAAACCTAAATGACAATGAGATCCCATAGTAAGAATCTTTGTTGGCATCCTTTCAGACCACAGAGAGGCATAGGAGCTTAATGCTTGTCATACAACATGTTAAATAAGATTGATCCACTTGGGGGACAATGCAACTATGTTTAAAATATAATTTTATATGTAACTTTAGTTCTTCAACACAATTGATTACAATAGATTCCATTAGTTAAAACTGATAGAGTCAAGCTTTAACAGAGAAAAAAAATCAGCACAATTACACTTGAGTTGCAATAATTACCCCAGATTCTTCTTCTAGTGACTGGGCAGAATTATTTTAGGTGAGATTTTATGTTTAGCTAGACAAGCTTCTGGTCTGGTCTTTTTAAAGCATTTAAAGGTGTAGCTTATTTTTAAATCCTAATCAAATTAAAGAAAAAAACACTTCATAGTGTCCAATTTAAAGAACTTTATTGAAAAAAGAAATAGAAAAGTTTACGGAATTTTCCAGTGGCAATTGTAGCTCATCATAATAATATGAGGCAAACCTAACACTTCCTATCATTGCTTGTCTTATTCTGTACATAATCAGGTATTTGATCTTTTAATCAAATGCCTAAACCATCAAAACCTTCAGCTTTTGAATGAACCCTAACATACATCTCCAATATTCATCTATTGCCCCAGTTTTTGACTTTACCTCACCTTCAAGCCTATTTTTAAGAAACAACAGAAACACCTGCAAATTCAAAAAATAAACTGATTGTGGTTTAATACCATAACGCAAGCTTACATCTGTCTTAGAGAGATCTCAGCCTTATCCCTTGGCCAATACACAATTCATCATGTAACCCAACTCTCATCACTTTAATAAAATGATGTCCATAACACTTGCAAAGGTGAAGTAGTTTCCACAGGCCTTGACCTCGTTTTTAAATACTAGAGATCTACTATTAGTGGGCAAGGAGAACAATAACATGGTGACAGCCTCCTAAATTAGAAGAAAAACTTAAAATTTCATATTAGAGGTATTTTGGCAGTTGTTTAGTGTGGAATTTAGCAGTCCTTCAGTTACACTTTTTTTTAATCTTAGTTTTATCAAGTTTTGTCAAATTCATTCTCATTTTAACTCAAGTTGGGTCCTGTTAGTATGCAATTTCTTGTGTGTGTCTCTCATGGCGTACCCATAAGACTTCTACTTTCGCAAAATCCTTATGCTAATGGCGATAAGATTTCAACGAATGATATTCAGCCAGCATCAGTCCAAAAAAAAAAAGGCTATATGGAGGCACAACTTTCTAGCCTCTACCTCCATCCTTGAGTGTAAACCATATAAAAACAAATCTAATCTGCTTAAGCAACCTAAATTCATATAAAACAATATCAGGTGGTAAAGTGAACATGATAATGATATTGAATAAGAAAATGTATGATTTTTATATCCAATGGAGAATTTCCAGTAGAATATGCAAACTTTCAAAAAGGAATTCAGCACAAACATCACCATACCTGGCTAGGAATCTGTCTCTGATAAAAAACTGATGAAGGTGGAAAATTGGCATGGAATGTAGGCAATGAATGAACATATATCGAAAAAAGCCCTTCGTGTCCCTTCAAAAACCTCTCCCACAAAGGTGCCAGTGGCAATGGTCCCTTAGTCAAAAACATAAATGCAACCTTGGGAACTCTCCGAAAAGGATACTTCTTTCTCCGAGGCACAATAGACGCCCTCCACAACAGCTCCTTGTCACTCATAGTATGGATTAAATTTGATGGAGGCCTAATCCATTGCTGAAGACTATTAGGTTCCTCATAGCATGGCTGGAATGAAGACTTAACCGTTGTCACTACACTTTGAATACCAAAACGCCGAATTGTATATATACTAATGACCGAGAAGGCAATGCACAGAGCCAAAAACAGCATGAGTATCTGAAACAGCCTTAGCGGCAAGGCTTTGGAGTGGTTTGTTGTCCGGTTTGTAACCACAGGGTCCTTGTCTTCCTCTAATGGCACGACTCTGGATTGCATATTGAAACTAAAAGTACACTAAAATTCAAGTTCCGGGTATTCGTTTTCTTCACAAAACCCAATCCAAAACCGCCTTTTCCTTCACGTTTCCTCTAATGGCACAATTGTGGATTGCACACTGATACTAAAAGTACACTACAATTCAAGTTCAGGGTATTCTGTTTTTTCTCAAACCCCAATCGACAAAAAGCCTTTGGGGATTGAAAACCCTTCCAAGACTCAAAATTTTGGACAATTATTAACCTTTCCTTCACAACTTAAATGCATAACACAAAACTGTCTAAATTTTACCACGTGGGTATTTGCCTATTTGACTGACCGACTTTCTTCAATCATCAACGGAAAAAACCGTCTGGCAGATCTAGAACAAAAACTACAGTACTCAGAATCAACTTTGAACAAATATTTTGACAAAAAAAAAAAACCAAGCAAAGAGAACATGGGTTTTTAAGAACTACCAAACACACTTCTCTTAAAAAATATAAATAAGATCTGATCCAACAAACTAATAGCGTAAACGTACCAAGAAAGAAGAAGTTACTGTTGTCCAATGAAGTGCAGATCACGAAAACAGGAATATGAAGGTTTTGACTTTGATTTTTCAAACCGAGTGCTTCGAATGGTTTGCAGAAAATTGTGTTGTGTTAACGTGAGTGTTAGGTCACAGAGACCTTTGGTCAATACAGAGCAGCATGTGAGGATAGTTAATGCACAAGAAAATAGGAAAGTCTGGTAGAAGTGGCTATATTTGGCTTTTAGATAGTATATAAAAACAGAGAGAGAGAGAGAATAGTCCAAAAGAGCAGGCAGCCTTAGAAAAAGAGAGAGACAGCAGTGTGTAATAGGTTAATGTTTTTTTTTTAGGAGACGAACTCTCAGAACATGAATTTCTCGTGGAATCTGATGGGTTTAGAAAGTATATAAGGTAATGTCTTTTTTATTATGTTTTTGAAGGAGAGAGAGAGAGAGGGAAGGAATTGCTGGATTTTGTGTCGGACGTGATTATCTTTCCATGTTTGTTGCTTGCTTGTAATGTGAAGTCAGTATCTTCGAAGTTGGGTAAAAGGGCATGGATTATGATCATGACCTTCTGTTTCTAATTGTTATAATTTTTTTATATTAAAATAATTATTAAAGTTTAAGATTGTTACACACCAAATATTATGGTTTCAATATTTTTAAATTTAAATTATTCAATCAAACGTTGGACTAATCCCCAAATCAAACCTGAAAAATATGGTGTTTAAATTAATATGATTTAAAAGTGTAGGGTTTAGAATAAAAAAAAAAAAGTTTAGGGTTTAATTTAAAACTAAAAATAATACTCCTTCCGTCCCACTTTGTTTGTCCTGTTTGAAAAGTCAATTTTTTTAAGAGAACACCATATATTATCTTGTCTACCTTTTAAAAATGTGTAAGTTTTCAAAATTACCCTTAAATAAATTTATCAAAAAATTGAATTATTAATAAAATAGGGGTATAATAGGAATATTAGTAAATTAATGATTTTTATTTTTAGAAATAGGACAATATTTTGGGACATCTTAAAATGGAATAGAGGACAAACAAAGTGGGACGGAGGGAGTAATAAAGTTCAATTTGAAAGTTGAAACTGTGCTAAGCTTCAGAAAAAGCATCTCTAAAATATAGGGTTTATATGTAATTTACCATTTAAAAAAAAAACAAATGCCTTTGATTTTGTTTAGGAGAGAATTTTTTTTAGTTACACCATTTAGAAGTGATATTGAACCTTTAATGACTACGACAAACAAATTGCAATTCTATTTCTAACTCTTTCAAGCAGGCTTTGCCTTTGCTATACGTAACCAATATACTTACCAATCCCGCAAAACACTGGTCCTATTCCTCTTTACATTCATGCATCATGCATTGCAAAGTTGGAATTAATTGGTATTAGCTAGGTGGTAGATTTTTAATTTCTCGATTGAGAGAGGGAAGATTTTTTTTTTTTTTTGGCCAAGTGATTGAGAGAGAGAAGAAGAAAGAAGAAAGAAGAAAGGACAGGGAAGTGCATAAATGATAAATCATTAATTGAATTAATAGCATTAATAGCACCTACACATTAATGCCTACTTCTTTAGCTTCCTTTAGCATGGAAATCAAATTAACAACAGAGAGCATCCTCATCAAGTGTGCCAAATGCCAAATATTTGGCATTTGGCACACCAAACACCAAAAACAGACCCTCATGAGGTGTGCTAAATGTCTCAAAATTTTGAAATATGCTACAATACGCTTTCAAACATGAGAGCGTAGACAAAAATGCTATAATTTCTTTTGATTATTTTATTTACTTTTCTCTCTCCTCCCAACACATATCTCTCTCTCCGTCTGCAACACAGCTCTCTCTCTCTCTCTCTCTCTGGTCTCCATCTCTCTATTGCTCCCTATTTCTTTCTTACTTTCATTTTTTTTTATCTCTCACTCTCTTCCTCTCTCTCTGCATTTCGGTATTATCGCCGAAGATCCGACTTGATTCATATCGACGAGGCTAAGATCAGGCGAAAACTTTGATTTGCTCTCACTAATCCGTAGAAAATGGCTTCTAAGGATATGAAGACGAGCGAAACCTAGAGCTGCCGATCTCTCCTCTCTCCACACCTCGCCAATCTCTCTCTCTCTCTTTTGGTGGTTGTGGCAGTGTTTCTAATGGTGGTTGGTTGTTTTGATTGATGGTGGTTGGCTAATTTTGGTTGAAGGTGGTGGGTTAATCGGGTTGTGGGTGTGAGATTGAGTTGTGGGTGTGAGATTTGTGGATGTGGATGGGTCTCACCAGTGCCATTGCCAATATTGGTTGTGGTGTTTTTATGTGTGTGTGTGTGTGTGTAGAGGCTAATTATGGTCGATGGTTGATTTTGTGGGGGTGGTCAGTGGTTGTGGGCTGTGGCGGTTGATTTGTGGGTGTGGATAGTGGAGGATTTTGTGTGTGTGTATATATATATTTGTAAAAATTTTTTTTAGATTATTTTAATGTATTGGATATATTATTTTAATGTATAGAATTGAAGAATAAAACATCTGATAAATAGTATATTGTAAAATAATGTGCTAAAATGATAAAGTAAGTTTTTGGTGTGTCAAAATAACATTTTTTATGAGAGGGCTTATGAGAATGATCAGCCAACAAACCAAAGGCTTTTTGGAATTTTTCTAACAAAAACTATGTTGCTTATTCAACATTTTTGTTGGTTACTTGAATTTGAAAGTCTCGGGAGGGCATTTACTTCGTGTCCCATCATTTGTCTTAATTTTATATCATGCTTTTAAGAGAAAAGCACCCATTTTGGTCAAACTTCATTGTTTAATACATGAGTAACAAACATGGCACGTTATGAAGGCAATTAATACTCTTATTCGGACCTCAAAATCATAGCATATCAATCTAATACCTAATCCTTAAAGCTCTTTTTAAGGCTCTCTTTTTTTCTTCTCTTTTTTTTTTTTTTTTTTTTTTTTTTTTTTTTTTTCAACTAAAAACAGTTTCTTCACAAAGATAGCGTTTTTAGTTGAGAATGTGGCCAGGGCCATTCTCAAATCTCAACAATTTAGGCATTTATATGTTTTGTAAAGAAATCCATTACTCTAGTTAACCCCTGGTCCCCTACCATCACCAATCTAAATCACGTGGATGCCACCTGCTGAACGTAACCATGTGCACAAGTTAAACAATACAACATCGGAACACATTCACTGCCTCCAAAACCATGACCATATAGGGTGATTAATTCACAATCAGTTAATAGCCCTAACCAGTAAATTTATGAACAAATCCAAGTTCAACTCACATCAAGCCAGTTGCGGATATAGATTCATTGCTACTTCGTGTTTAGCATCCAAATGCTTCCACATCATCCAGACAAGAACAATTATATGTACCATGACAAAATGTGAACATTAGAGTACTACTCTCTATTTCACTACATCAAAAGTTGAACGGAGATTGGAAATCATAACTGGGCACTCTCCCTTCTCATCATATTCTGAAAACTCCCCTGCTGACAAGTCGATGTCATCAAATTTAGTCCCTTCAATCTACAAAATGAATAGGGGCAGTAAGTTGACATAAACAAAGAAAAAAATGGATCAGGTAGTTTTAAATTTTAAAAGTCTATAAGAATAATCAAGATTTCTTTGTGGCGTGCAAAATTGCCAAGAGCCTTGTGGCTTAGTGGCACTGCTCAATCTACTCCGTGGGAGAACCTGGGTTCAAATCCCCCCTCCCCCACTTATGCAAGTAAAAAAAAAGAGGCAAGATACTGATAAAGCCATCCAATGAGGTAAGTGCAGTTTGATCACAGCAGAAATCATTTAGTAATTGAAAATTGAAATAAGATACACTCATACAGCCATCCAACGTTAGTGCAGAATCAAAGATGCAAAGACATAACACAGGATGGAATATACAACAACAGTATATTGAAAACTGGGCGACACTAGATTGCCAAGCAGTGCTATTTCTGGTAAATGTTGAAGTCTAGGAGCAGCTTGGTTGCATGTCTAGTTCTAGTTTAATTGATTGAAAACTTGAACTAGACATTTCCAAATGGCCTTTGAAGATCACCCACTTTAACATTGTGCGATGTTGGAAACCCTTTTCCTTTTGGAATTTCAAAGTTTCATGAAAGTGTTGCTCAGTAGACCGTTCTAACGAGTAACATTCTCCTGATTTCAAAGTTATTCTTTTTTTTTTGATAGATCTGATTTCAAAGTTATTCAATCTCTTATTTTTTGCTTTAGTTCTATTTTTCCTTCTTTCTTTTCCCACTGTGTTTCAGGTTGGGGGGGAGGGGGAGTAGAATTGGGGCATAACAGGCCACCTGTGATTTTGCATAATGGCCAAAAGAACCAGCATCAGACTGGCAAATTCTCAAGGGGTAAAATTCATTAGCAAGATCATCAAATATTCAAATGCATAATTGACATTATCTGAGAACGAGCCCAAAAATGGTTTAAGGGAATTCATCAAAATAAATTTTATTGCATACAACAAAGTGTATTTATAAATGCATGGAGTGACTTTTTAGTGTAATTTTTGGGTTCTTATCCATTTGTGACTTTTTCAGTAAACAATTCCACAAATCTGGAATGTGTAATATGAGAACATCACGAAAGTTCTAAGACATTAAAACTCAAAACCTTAATCAAAATAAGCTACATTTAAGAAGTCAACTTATAGATATGCAAACTAATTCAAAAGTGGAAGATATTTGGGAAGCAGTTTATGAAAATTTGAGAGAAAAACAGGTTTCCATCCCGAAACAATATAGCCATTAATAAATTTAACAGAATTATGCATAAAAGTTTGGACCAGAAATCCAAAAAAGTGAATAATGCGAAGTGCAAATTTCTTGGAACCAGCTAAAATCACTATAGCACCCCTTCCCCCCCACCCCCCCTGGCGGCCAAAAAAAGAAATCCAAAAAAAGACCACTCAAGTTATGCTTCCTAATTACATAGAAGCTCAAATAATAAAATGCTCAACATAACAGCCAAACGGAAACAAGGCAAGTAAGTCTAATGAAAATTTTGTTAGAAAGCCAGAATCAATGCAAGGGAATATTCACCCCCTACAAGGTCTACTTTAATGTTCAACAACAAAGCATTTACCAGCCTTATCTAAACCAAAATATTCTTAATTCTTTTTTTCTTTTTGATTAGTAAGAATGATTTTATTATATAGAGACTACTTCATGTACGAGGAACACAAAGTAGCCTAAAGAATTATTTGCAAAATGGCAAGGACTCTATAAATGATGCAATAGAATGGCTAAGTAAGAGAAAAAAGGGTGACTGATACTTACAGATTCAGCCTTCCATCCACTGCTAAATACATATTCCAGAGGCTCATAACCCCTGCAGTCAAACTGCATCAAGGGGGCATACTTCCCAGCTTGACTTGCTTCGTCAGTCAGTGGTTTACCTTGACCAGGGATCATTGTTATAGTTCCATCCCTCCCACAAAACTTGCACTGTAGGGAGAGAAAAAGTCACTAAAATATTCCAGCACCAGAAGACAACTGCTTGATAATCAAACAAAATGGAAGAAAAAGCTAATAACAATTTGAAGCAATGCATTAAAAGCAAACAATATAGCCACTAAGCTATGCAATAAAAATCTTATCTTATGACATGACACAAGCGCAAGTTAATTGTACCAAGTTGATTCAATATATACCAGCTCTTAGACGAAGTTGATCATACCAAGTAAGGCTAGTAAAAATAAAGAAGACAGGAGGAAAAAGTTAAAATATAGAGGCTGCTAAGAAGGGGAAAAAACTAGAGTCTTTAAAAGCTCATTGAGCCACATGCAGCTTATCTTTCTATCTAATCGGCAAAGGGTCTGAGCCCCATGAAGCACCCGTTGTCATCCTTCAATGAATAGAAAGTTATTAATATTTATAGGCAAATGGGTTATTATTCCATGACCTGATATGTGAGGTCTGTCAAAAAGTTATCTTCCAGACTTAGAGATAGAGTACATCGTACAAGAATGATTTCAAAATTTAAGCAGGAAAGGGAGAAAAATGTGAGGAGAGAGATTATGTGATACAAGAGGAGAACATATCAAAGAGCCACTGGCACCATGACATGTGAACAGACTCAACAGAGGCTGGTGATGGAAACAAGACTATGATTCTCCCCCACATTTATGCATGGAAATCAAATTGATTTGATTCCTCCTCCAATGTGTGGTCATTATATCAACAAAGACAAAATAACACCCCAACACTCACAAACCCACATAATTAAACAAAAAGATTGATGTTTTATAAGATTGAAAGATGAAATAGAGACAGATCATCAGAGCTTTCACAGAATTAATCCTATGGGCCTAGACTAAATGAGCCCTAAAAATATGAACTCTAAAGGGGTATGAGAACCAAAGAAAAAAGAAAATCAAGGCTTAGAAAATTAATATTATCATCATATAAGACACAAAGAATACGAAAAAATCCCGTGAACTGAGTACATTATTTATTTCAAATTAAAAATTGTTAAAAGAGAAAAACATTATAGAGCTAGAATTTTTTCATTTTTCTTCCCTTTCCTATAATTGGCAAGCAATCGGTGAGCATCTGGGCTAAGTATTGCAATAAAACCTTTTACAATATAATCCAAAAATTATTTAGAAGAACATATCGTGGATTGAGGATGAGAGATAACCTTCTGCATGAGATTAGTTGTTGCCTTGCCAGCTGGGAGAGCAACAGTTTCACTCAAGGTCACACAAGTTTCTTTCTGGCTCACCTCTCCGCACCTCCCACATTTCACCTACAAAAATTTAAAAATATTAAAAAAAAAAAAGCTTCATAATAATCTTTTAGGAAGATAGTGATAATTAAGGAGTGCAAGAATTACTCATGAAACAGAAAACCACAACAGGTCTAGATCCAACTAATTTAAGCCAAACAGCATCACAAACATCACATAAACAGAACAATGCACACATATAAACCCACATTCAAATTTTCTCCCCATGTATACATGCATAAGTTTGAAACAAGAAATCAAAGAAACCCAGCAAAGAAAACAATGGGATAATGTCGATTAGTGATTAACCACCTATGGTATAGCCCGTTTGGACCTCACATACCTGTGGTTTAAAAAGTAGCATTTTAGTGATTTTACCCACCCGAGGTTAACTCTATTAGCTTCTGTAAGCCACCATAGTGCTTGCCGTTAAATAAAAAAAAAAATGAGGGATAAATGTAGATCATATATTGACATAACAAACACTAGCTGACTATTGATAATAAGATAACAAGAAGACACACATTACAAGCTGATTCACCATAACGAATGTGTTGCATAAGTTTGCAACTGATGAACACTATGTATGGATTTGAGTAGCAGTTAATTACAACAACAACAAACAATCTCTAGTCCCAAAACTTTGGAGTCAGCTATGGAGACTCGACAAACTGATCAAGGTCGGCCATATGTATGAGTAGCATTTTACAATGATCTCATATTAACATAATAGTTTTATATTTATGGAATGATAAAAAAAATATAAAAACCCATATTAATGAAATAATGTAAATTACAATGGAAATCATAAAAATGACAACAATAGCTTTACAAGGTTATGAATATTAAGAAAAAAGAAAACATGAGCCTAATGTGATTGGCTGAATTTACACTTTGAACCCAACAAGAAGGCAATTGTGAGTTACAAGCTAGACTAAAATCTATGATTGTGAATTGTCAAAAGCTAAAGTCCATCAGAGTACATATTTGTAACTATAATTTGTGCATTTGAAGTGAAAGAATTAACACAATGAAGATATTGGACGATTAAAAGTAAAACTACAAAAAAATAGTCAAGACTAAAATCCCTAAGAAATGGAACAAAGAAATTGACGAAGACCTTAAAGAGGTAAGAGAAGTTTGGGTCGTCACAGCCACCTTGGGGCTGAAGGTTTGTGAGATTCTCAAGCTCCGCAGTGATCTTCAGAAGGTAGTTCACCATTTTTGGATTGGGCGTCAATTTCAAAGCTCTCTCTCTCTCTCTCTCTCTGCTCCGGATTTTGTTACCTTATACTGATTACTGAATGGTTCTGTTATGAAAGTGGATGGAGATTTGGGCTTTTGTTTTGATGGGCAGCACATGAATAGAGCACTTTGGATTGGGCTTTTACTTTCATTCTAGAGCCTAGCCCATGCATACAACTTGGGGTTTGTAAAGAGCCTTCATTTGTTGTTTGATAAAGAGAAACTCGTAGAGACGCGCCTAAATACACTCAAATCTATAACAAGCTTAAGTGTCATTTTATAATTGGATGCATCTAAATTTACTTTATGTAAGTGTTGTAATTTAATCACAAATTTACACCCAAATATGTAGTGAAATTTTGGTTGTGTCTGTAGCAGGGGTGGCTTGATGCATTTGGGGGCCTAAGGCGAAAATTGATCATCTTGTTTTAGAAGCAAAATTACTACTAATTAATATGAACTACGTAGAATTTTTTCTTTTTTTAGAAATTTTATAGACATAAAAAATTTGACAAAATTTTTCATACTTGTTAATATGACAGATTGATAATGGTAAGTAAAACAGTGGTGTTAGTTGTAGATTTAAATGAAAACTAGTAAAATTTTGCTAACTAAACTCTTATTATTATTTTTTTTTTAGAAGTGTAACATTCACAATATTTTTTACAACAAATCCTAGATTTTAAATTACTTTTTGCTTTTTATTTGAAAATATTGCTATAATTATTTTTTTGCCATCAACAATAGGCTGTAACAACCTGCTACTTAGCATTAGTTGTAAAAGTGTTGTGAAAAATATTGAGGACGTTGCATTTTTCTCTATTTTTTTATTTGTTTTTCATTTAGTAAAAAAAAATTATTTTATTTATTGATTATAAATAACCCTATTGGATAAAATTTGGGGGCCTTTTTTTTACTTGGGGCCTTAGGCGACTGCATTTCTTGCTTCACCATTTAGCCGGCCCTAGTCTGTAGGCAGATTGATAGATAAAGGGTTCAAACCCCAAATACCAAATATTATAGAGGGTGTCAATAGTCTCAATAACATTGTGTTATTATTCAAATCTTGATTTACAAAGAGTTTTCTTCTTCAATGATATTCTCTATTTTTAACATCTTGTTATTATTCGAATCTTAATTTACAAAGAGTTTTCTTCTTCAATGACATTCTTTATTTTTAATTTTAGGAGAATTTGAATTTGGATCCCTTGTCATTGAAAATAATAATAAGAAGAATAATAGGCCTTAAGATTATCCTTATACTACCCAAAAAATAGAAAAAGAAAAAAAAGTTGGTCACCAAAATGTATTAAAGGTTTAATTTTACTATCTAAAAAAATGGGTTTTCAAATGTAAATAGGTACAGTTTAGCTTTTAAAATTTCTAATTTTATCAACTTGATGCTTCTGTCTATATGCAAGTTGAAGAAATTGTGGACATAACATATGGAGTGTTGACTATTTAGAAACAAAAAGAAAAATTATAAAATTTTGATTCTAAGTCATGACTCATGTTGAATCGTTGTTTTTAATATGATATTTTTCCTTGATCAAAAGAGAGTTTATTATGTGGATTTCAATTAGCTCAACTAGTAAAATCTCTTATTATTAAACATGAGATATGGTTGTTAGTTTTTACGTCATTTACTACATGCTAAACATGCTTCAGGTTCTTTTGTAATGCCTAACGCATTGGACCCTGCTTGTGTCATGTCTAAGCCTTTAAAAATAATGATTTGATACAAACACCTACAATATCTAAGGCCATTGAGGATTCATTCATATCTTCTTCTAATATTAATGTTGTATTTTGAAATTGGAAGATGTAAATGAAAATTTGATGGTTGGAAGGTGAATCATGCAAACTTTGTGCATGGATACTAGATATATATCATCTTTTTCCCATTAGCATAATACCACAGTGTGCTTCTAAAGTTCAAATCATATTTTATGTTAGAAGTTTATTGCAGAGATAGATAAAAATGAGAACAAGTTTTTCTCATGGTTTGGGATTCAAAGGCATGATCAATTTTTTGGGAGTGGCTCTCATTTGTTCTCAAGTGGTGGAGGGTAAAACATTTTCTAAGCAGAAGGTTTTGGAAGTTGAAAGGAAAATAAACCACCTGAGAAGGCATGCATTAAAAAGTATAAAGGTATACACTTTTTCTTGTTAAATCTTCCTTCCTTTGGTGAAGTCTCTCTTAAATTCATAGACAGACTAGTTGAGAAGTGCTTCCAGAAGCATTCTATGACCTTAATAGTGTTTAAAAAAAACAGAGGGCCACTTTGGAATATGTTCGCTTTATTTATTGTTTCAAAATATGAATCATGCAAGTAAGAAAGAGGAAACATGAAAACAAAAAGAACTAAATTCACAACCATTAAGTGGAAGGAAAGTAAAGCTATTATTTTAATTTGTAATATTCCTAGCATTAATCTTATGTGGAGTCATTGAAAATATATTTAATTTCAATTTGATCAATTTCATAGTTTAGATTAAATTTGACAATATAAAGGGATACTAAATGTCATGTCATTTAATTTTAAATAACATGACAGTCTGGACACTATTAAATTACTAAAATTAAAATCTTGAGCATGAAATGAAAGTAATAGAGAGAAGAGGTTGAAATTGAGATGATATTGTTCTTAATTAAACTAGTGCATGTAGAGTGCAGATGGAGATATTATTGATTGCATTGACATTTACAAGCAGCCAGCTTTTGATCATCCCGCTTTAATGAATCACACCATCCAGGTCTACCAATTTTTTCTTTCTATATTTATATAAATCTCTTATTCTTTTCTAGCTCTGATTTAGATGATATTGTCACATTAAGATTATACACTATTGTTTACACTCAAAATCTTTAATTCTTTACTTCTTATATCAGATGACACCCAGCTATGATCCAACCGAGACTAAAACAAGAACAAAATGGGATGAAAAGCACTCTTCCATGACCATGACTTCACAACTATGGCAAAAAAGTGGAAGTTTTCCTAAGGGCACAATCCCAGTTCGAAGGATTCGAAAAAAATGACCTACTTAAAGCTTATTCAGTTGAACACCATCCCGCTTTAATGAATCACACCATCTAGGTCTACCAATTTTTTCTTTCTATATTTATATAAATCTCTTATTCTTTTCTAGCTCTGATTTAGATGATATTGTCACATTAAGATTATACACTATTGTTTACACTCAAAATCTTTAATTCTTTACTTCTTATATCAGATGACACCCAGCTATGATCCAACCGAGACTAAAACAAGAACAAAATGGGATGAAAAGCACTCTTCCATGACCATGACTTCACAACTATGGCAAAAAAGTGGAAGTTTTCCTAAGGGCACAATCCCAGTTCGAAGGATTCGAAAAAAATGACCTACTTAAAGCTTATTCAGTTGAACACCATCCCGCTTTAATGAATCACACCATCTAGGTCTACCAATTTTTTCTTTCTATATTTATATAAATCTCTTATTCTTTTCTAGCTCTGATTTAGATGATATTGTCACATTAAGATTATACACTATTGTTTACACTCAAAATCTTTAATTCTTTACTTCTTATATCAGATGACACCCAGCTATGATCCAACCGAGACTAAAACAAGAACAAAATGGGATGAAAAGCACTCTTCCATGACCATGACTTCACAACTATGGCAAAAAAGTGGAAGTTTTCCTAAGGGCACAATCCTAGTTCGAAGGATTCGAAAAAAATGACCTACTTAAAGCTTATTCAGTTGAACACTATGGAAGGAAGAAACCAAGCTTTTCGCATCAAGTTGCTCAATCAAGCGACAATCAGAATTCAAACTTTCAACAAATGAATCACTCAGTGAGCCTCACTTAAAAATTGTTTGTGGGAAATACTTGTTTCACACATACACCTTGTTGCACACATCTTTACACACTTAAAAAATGCATTGAAATCTTGACCTGAAGTGAGGATTTTGAGCTTGGAAAGCATGACTTCATGTCACGATTTCAGTGCAATTTTCTCGTGTGTAAAAGTGTGCAACAAGTTGTGTAATAAACATTGACCTATTTTTATTCTACTACTTTTTATTTTTGCCCCTTTGCTTTTCTCACTCAGCATATTATGTGAATCAGAAGGCAGTATTGATTACAGAAGGTTATAGCTACTCAGGAGCTAAAGGAGATATCAAAGTTTGGAATCCTAACGTTGAGGCTGACGATGAGTACAGTATTTCTCAAATTTGTCTCTCCAATGGCCCTTACTATAATTTTGAAAGCATTGAATCTGGATGGGCGGTAATTAGCATAAACACTTTAAATTTCTAGAGCATCTTTCATTGCTATGACTAACTACACTAATGCTACATATATAGTTGTATTATACAAATTACCATGTCACACGTGAATCTTTATATATCTGGAAAATGTTAAAGCAATTATCATTTGAGAACTGACCATAACCTAACAACAAATAAATGTGATTGGTGTCATATCAACAATATAATATACAAACATTTGAATTTTATGCAATAAATTTATGGTATCCACTACTTTAATCTATAAGTATTTTACTTTTTTAGGTAAATCTGAGTGTATATGGGGACAGACAGACTTGTTTATTCGTATATTGGACGGTAAACGTACAGCAACCATAAGTTAAAATAACATGAAGCTCTGTAAATTTGAAATGATATATTTTTGAAGGAATTTTCTTTCAATTTATACTTCTTTTCTGTGTGCAATAATAGGCTGATGCTTGAAAGACAACAGGTTGCTTTGATCTCACTTGTCCTGGTTTTGTTCAAACCAGTGATATAATTGCTCTTGGCGCAGCAATATATCCAATTTCATTGCCTGGTGGACTCCCATATCAAATAACCATTTACATATTTAAGGTTAGCAAATGAATGTAATTCACTTTCAAAATTTGGTAAATTACAACTTGATCCCAAAAGTTTGATGGGAAATATAGTGAATTTAATCTTAACCAATCTTCTAACACTTCTCTCATGCATGGGCTCAAACTCCCACTTAATATAAGTAGGGGCCTAACATCTAAGATTTTTAACCATGTTTTGTTATCATGATATATTACCATTTGATTTCAAAAGTTTAAGTTAATAGTATAATATTAATTTAAACACTTGATCGATATTAATTCTATTAGAATTAACATACCAATTGAAATGTGTTCCATAAATTGAGTGGAAACGTAACTCAAATTCATGACTACATGCTCTTATATACCATGATAATTAAATTACTAATTGTGCCAAAAGCTTAAATTATGAAGAATCGTTGAATTTAATCATTTAAGAAATATTCTAACGATTGCTTTTGACTTTAGGATCCCAGCACAGGCAACTGGTGGGTGCAATATGGAGAGAAAATCAACATTGGTTATTGGCCACCTGATTTATTCAAATCTTTAAGCTTTCACGCAGAAACTGTGGATTGGGGAGGTGAAGTATACAACTCCAAACTACAACATGCTCCACACACTGCAACAGCTATAGGAAATGGAAACTTTCCTCTTCCTTATCTGTGCAATTCAGGCTGCATAACACGAATGCGAATTCATGACAATTCTCCAACCTTGAAGTTCCCAGATTGGGTAGAAACTTATACGGATGAGTACAATTGCTATGATGTTATGTATGTTGGAGATTAAATTGAAGATCCTGAATTTTTTTATGGAGGGCCTGGTAGAAATTATATTTGTCCTTAAGGACTTGTAATGACTAGTAGAAGGGAATGGTTAATATAACAAATTTCTTGTGCTGATTAATCATATGTAATATATCGAAGTTGAAGTACAATCAAAATCTAAATCAAATCCAAATTAGCTTCTCATTAAAGTTTAATTTTGCACTAAGCGTCCATTCTATTTTTCTTAATTTTGATACTGAGTAACTCATTTATAATACTCAGTGCAAAAGTCAAGATAATGTACACATTCACTTAATTAGTAAATGTTTCCATATGAATGCATTACAACCTAGCGATTATGATTGTGTTATATCAATATCCAAGACTACCATTTGTAATTTCATAAACATGTATTTAATTGGAAAAAATGCAACTCTTTCCTTCTCCTACCACATTTTAATTTTTCGGGCAGTAATTGTTCTCTCACACTTCACACATGTTGATGTAGACTCCAAACACATTGTGTGATTTAAGTCCATAATTTCACACATGATTTTCACATTTTTTATTTATTGATATCCATATTTAAAACATGAAATGGGTGATGAGTACAAACAATATACAATAAGAAGTGTGTGAAAATCAATGCCCCTTTTTTAGTTCCTAGACTAGTGTTTTTAGAATGCAGCCTAAATTTGTGCCAAGAGCCTTGTAGTTTAATTAATACCTCCTAGTATTTTTGTAGAAAATATTCAAGATTCAAATCTCCTCCCCTCCATTGTTGTAAGTTGTAACTATCAATTTAAAAAAAAAAAAAAATTGCAACCTCAGTTTCCAAAACCCAAAGCGAAAGTATAACTCTCCTAATTTGGAATTTCCTTAATTAAAAGCATAGTGACAAGAAAAATGCTAAAAGCCTAAAAGAACTGCAATCAATTTTAGTATTACAAATGAGTTACAAACTATCATGATAATAAATGTGATTGGTGTCATTTCGATGATATAATAAATGAATGTTCAATTCATATATTTATGATTGGTGGCACATTAGTTTATGTAATAGAACTTATAGGATCCTAGATTTCTAATATCACAAAACTATCATCAATTGATTACCAAATTAGATTGAGGAGTATTTATTATTTGGATTTTGTTAATGAAATCCTAGATTCATAATATCATAAAACTATCATTAATTGTTTGCCAAATGAAATTGAGTATTTATTATTTGGCTTTTGTTAATGAAAACCCTAAAAGCAGTGATAAATATGCATTTAATGCATTATTAAAGGCCAAAATATACTCTTAGTCCCTCCATCCCATTTTGTTTGGTATGTTTAGAAAAGGAAAAAAAGTTAACAAATGCCTTAAGGGTATTAGTTAGAAACTATTTAAAAAAATATTTAATGGGAAAATGATAAAGCAATTAATTTTTTTGCTGAATTTTTATATTTCCTATAAAAACTATGTCAAAACTTTCCTAAAATTTTCTATTAACAATTGCTCTAAGAGCACCCATTAATAAAATCCTTTAAAAAAATTCGGTATTTTAAGAGAATGTCATTTAATGCATTGTCAATCTTAATAAGTAACTTAATTTAGCAAGGGTCGAAGTTCAAGTCTCCAGAAGAGAGCTTTACATACATATACACTTAGATTAGACTAGAGTTAAATTTTATCTTGGATCAAAATTTGCCAAAGGAACCCATATGGAAAAATGGAAACTTTAGAAGGATAGAATATCATCGAAAACTGAGCAACATTTCATTAAGAATTAATGTTTTCCTTCTCTAAGCCAAACTAACTTATAAATCTCTTATGGTTTCTTGCTAGACTCCATATGTGTAGTGTTTTTGTTTGAGAGAGACAAAGAAAGAGAGAGTATGGAGAAAAGAATTACTCTAAGGCTTTTGTTTGTGATAGCTTTGCTTGTTTTAAGCAGTGTAGATGTAGAAGGTAAAGTTAGAAAAATTACATCAGAAGTCAATAGAAAATTGAAGCTTCTCAATAAGCCAGCAGTCAAGAGTATTAAGGTAAATTTTTTTTTCTACTAAACTTTCAACTATCCTCCTATGCAAAGAAGCAAAGACACCAAAAGTCAATTGGTGTCTTGGCTTGATGATTAAGAGAAATCATCACAGAATATATGTCATGGGTTGAAATTGTGTTGTAATTATCAACCAAAAAAAAAAAAAAAGGAGAGCATAGACACTTTGAAATTTTCTCTGTGTCTTTGTTCGACACGTCAAGGGAAACTCCTACATGCATGTTCATGTTGTGTGTAGGAGGAAAATTATATCTAAATTTTGATTTTATTTCTAAATAATTGGATAATTATTATTTATTTTAAACTTAAAATAACCATAAAATATGCCTATTAATGTCTAGAATCGATCTTTTTATAGAAACAATCACACATAGACATACAATAAAAAGGGAATGAGGTTCTAATATAAAGACAAAATAACAAGAATCACTCAAAAGTTATGGTAATAGAACTATCTAACGATATATATTAATTAATTGTGATATCCCCACTGTCTCATTCTATTATTTTTCAAGAATTTTTGTGTCTCGTGTCATGGCGTGTCAATGCCTATGTTTCTATTCTACATACCTATTATAAACATTTAGGGCATGTTTGTTATGCGGTAATTAGATCTCATGATAGAATGGTAATTCTTGTATAATAGCTATTCAGTTATTTAGTTGCATCTTCATTACAATGAATGATTATGACTTAGGATTAGCTATTACATAAATTGAGGAATATTTATCAATCTCTAAAGAGAGTTATTCCTTAGTGGTGTAACAATTTTTTAATTAATATATTTTAAAAAATACAACATTTCCATATGCATCATCTTTTAAAATATTTCCACATGTACAACTAATTTTACAACCAAAAGTATGAACTATGAATAGGAATTCTACGATATATTTTATTCCAAATAATAAAGATTAATATTATTTATAATAATAATAAAAAAAAGATAAATATTCATATCGTAATCTCCCTTTAATGTACCAAACATGCCCTAAATTATATGTCTAACCTCACCCTCTCACGTTTGGCCAAAAGAAAATTACTTGGGATAGTTCCATAAATTTCCTTAATTTCTAATCTATGCCAAGATTTGGTCGAACCCAATTCTTTGCCTCCATTTCACAAATTTCCTTCAAAACCATGCCATTTGAACACTATGACATATAAAATTGAAATCCTCCATAGGAAAAATCTCATTCAGAGATATACCCATGTGGCTTTGTCACATTGAAATATCTTATCCATACAATTTTTTTTTCATAGATTAGAGATTGTAACCTGAAGCAATTCATACCTCATGGTAAAATGTGGATTGTGGCATAGATTATAAATGTCAATAGGCCATTACATCTAGGGCGGAAAACATCAATGGGCCAAAATGCCTATAAAATTTATCTTTTTCTAACCGTATAGTTTGTATAACTATCATATATAATTAGCCATGAAATGCTATAAAAGTCAAATATAGCACTGAAGTAACAAAATGCAGATTGAAAGTCGTCTTGTTGATTAAAGTTTTATGTATGAGATTGCATCAATGCTAGTTTTCATTATCGAGAAATTTTTGTTATTATTAAGATTATATATCCTTGATCTAATAGTGTATATAATTTCACATCATTTAAAATTTTTAAATGGCATAGCATAAGATACACCATTAAATTTGTAATATTTAATCCAAATCATAATTGGATCCATTTTAAATGAAAAGGATTCCAATGCTATTAACCAAGTATGCTAATCATTGCCTTAGAAATTTTTCATTTACTTTTTTGTTGCCTTATTGGTAAATGATGTGCTTCAATTTTGAATAAAGCTTTCTATCTTTTAATTTAAAAAAGGGGGTTGCTAAGTGTTGAGATATCTAAAGCTAAGTCAGCAATTGAGAAGCCTCAATCCCAACGGCTAGTTTTTAAATCACAAGAACAGAGTCACAGCAACGGCTAGTCTGCTAGAACGATGTCGTTGTATTTATTGATTAGTTATGTTGGTATATAAAACGGTGCCGTTCTATTAAGCACCTTAGTAAGTCTGTTGTCAATTGAGATTAGGCGGGAAAGGTTGTTAGAAGTAGCTCCACCTTTCGCAGATCCATTCCGTGATTTCAGGGTTGGTTAATTAAGTAGTTACAGTTAGTTCTATGTATAAATAGAGATAGTTGTAATGCAAATGAGAAAAGTAAGCATTTACAGAAAATTCTGGAGCTCTCTCTCTTCTTTTCTCTCTGTTTCTCACTCTTCTTTCATTCTCTGTTTTTCTTGTGATTCTGAATTCTTTGTTTGCTTCAATCTTGACCTTAGTTCAATTCTCTTCACTAAGTATTTGTGGTTCTTACTTCTTATAGAGTGAAGATGGAGATATTATCGATTGTGTTGACATCTACAAGCAACATGCTTTTGATCATCCTGCATTAAAGAACCATAAAATTGAGGTACATTTTCTTTCATAACCTTATTCTCTCTTCATGTTAGATTATTTATTCAAAATATACTTATATGTGTGTGTGATGCAACAAAATGAACTTATTAGTGAAGTTATAAGAGAAACTCTAGGGCATCTAAAATTATTAATTCCTTCAATGCACTTCTTGAATTTGACTCAATTATACATATTATTCACTTTACTTTCTTTGATTTTCTTCAATACTTAACTAAGCTCACATGCATACTTACCATTCTAATGATTCACCGCTCAAAATCAATCATTTCAACAAGTTGTAATAAAATGTGTGGTCGTAAAAGAACTTATAATACAATGTTTCATGTAATTTGCAGATGAGACCGAGTATTAATTTTCCATCTGACACTACTACAGCTGCTAAAAACGAGTCATCCCAACGAGTTCTATCGCAAATTTGGCATAAAAGTGGAAGTTGTCCAAAGGGAACCATTCCCATTCGCAGAATTACGAGGAAAGAATTATTGAGGGCAGCCTCCATCGAACACTTTGGAAGGGAAGGCCCACGGTCTTCTTTTGTTGCAAACACAACAAATAACAAAAGTGGTTATTTTGTATATCGTAACAATGGCACAAAAGTCAAAGTCTTTCCTTTACCCAACCACTCGGTAATTATAATTTGTAATAGCCTATAAATATATATATATATATATATATATATATTTCTTTTTCTTTTTTCTTTTTTTTGCCATAAACATCATATATAGTTCTGTGCACTAGCTTTGTGCTAATGCCCAATGGACATGAGCTCAACACAATTAGATTGCACTTTTTTTTTTTTTTTTATACATTTTAATTAAATATTATTTATTATCATAGATATTTAATTTATAATTTTAAGGTTAATTTTTTTTTTAAACATTTCATAGATGAAATAGTTATACACAAAAAAAGTTATTGAGTGTTGTAATATTAACAAAGATTTATAGACTAGGTGTAACTTGAATTTGAATATTAATATGTGTGTGAGTAGATTTAAAGATGCATGCAAACACATCAATGAATGATTTTGAATTTTTATAAAGGTTTTCTATGGAAGATATTATCTCGGAAAAATATGTATTATTTTGTAAAGGTGTCTTCCCGATTGCCTAAAAACATTTTGTCACAGTATCTATTCTAATGCTGCCATAAAAAAAATGGAAAAAGAAAGTATTCGACATGCAAGTTTCTTTCAAAATATTTATAATTTTTTTAATAATTGAGATCTTGCAATTAGTTAATAAAAATTTTCAGAGAAGAAAGCATCCAACATGCAAGTTTGTTCCAAAAGATTTCGTGCTTTTTTTAAAAAAAAAAATTACAAATTTTTTTATTTTAAATAATTGAAACCTTGCAATTAGTTAATAAATATGTTCATGTTGAAATTTGTCATTTTTTTTAAGTTATGCTGATTATTTTTTTATTTTTTTATTTTTTTTGTGATGCTTGTGAACCAGACTGCATATCTTATTACATTGGGATATAGTTATATTGGTGCTAGAGGAAATATAAATATCTGGAATCCAAGAGTTCAATCGCCCAATGAATACACTACTGCTCAAATTTGGCTTAAAAGTGGCCCTGGAGATAGTTTTGAAAGTATTGAAGCAGGATGGATGGTTGGTTCATTAAACAAAACATTAACCCCATTTTCTAGTACATATTTAATGCACATGGTATTAATCACATTTTTTTAACCTCAAAATTTGGTAATATTGTTTTCTCTTTTTCTAGGTCAACCCAAAGTTATTCAGTGATACACAACCTCGAGTATTTATACGATGGACTGTAAGTACATTTTTGCTAAGCCAAAGAGGGGAAATTGCAATCTCAATCATATTTTTGACACTTTATGTGTGAGTTTTCACAAAGATTCATGTAGCTCAATTGGTACCTTTTGGTATTTTTAATGGAGACATTCCAAAATCAAATCCCCCTCCCCAGTTATAACTATCAAATTTATCTAAAAAACAATTGTGAGTTTACACTAACAATCTTAGTTTTCCTTTGTAAACAAATATTAATTAGTTAACAATATATTTTAATTTATTAACTTATTCTTTTTTACTTTTTTGCTTAGTTGGATTCCTATCAGAAGACAGGCTGCATTAACCTCATTTGCTCTGGATTTGTACAAACTAGCCAAGAGATTGGATTAGGTTCAGCTATTCAACCTACATCACAAAGATGGGGAGACCAATATGAGGTCGACATCCAAATTAACATGGTAAAATATATGAATCTCTCTCTCTCTCTCTCTAAACTTTATAGTTATATATATATAGTAGAATAGTTCAATAGATATGATCAAATAAAGCCAAGAGTTTTATATTTTAAATGACACTTTCTGGTATTTCGGTATTTTCAACAGAACCTACACCACCTATTGAATTTTCAAAAAGGAAAAAATATAAATAAAAGATTTGATCACATAAATGAAGGGAATTATTAAGAAGATTTGTGCTCGACTTGTGTGTACAATTCTTATACATAAATATACCATTTTTTCCCTTTTCTCTTTGAGTAAATAATGATATGTAATGGTTTGTTTAAAATCCAATGTTTTTGTTTTAGGATCCAAATATGAGAAGATGGTGGCTAAAATTTGGAGACGATGTGATAGGGTATTGGCCCTTCGAAATCCTAACATATATGCAACAGAAAGCCGTATTAGTTCAATGGGGAGGGGATGTTTATAGCAAAAACGTGAAGGGAGTGAAACCCCACACTACAACAGCCATGGGGAGTGGAGATCATGCATCTGCTTTGTTGGGAGCAGCTTGTTACATTAATAAACTTAGAATCTTGGATTATTCTCTCCAATTGAAGTACCCTGAATGGGTACATACTGATTCCGAGGAACCCTATTGCTACAGTGCTCTTAATTACCAAAAGAGTCTTGCATTTGAGCCTACGTTATTATTTGGAGGTCCTGGTCGAAGTCATTATTGTCCATGAGAGCAACAAGATATATATGTTGATGCCAACATTTTCTAGCAATAACACATCAATAACTTAGCTGATGCCTTCCACAGAAAAGGTGTGGATAATTATATCCTCAATTGTGTAATTGTGTGGCATTAAGCAATTTTTGGCATTTCATCTTAGCATTTGAGAAAAAAAGGGGTAAGTTTCAAATTAGTTTCCAATCTTTTCGCTGTGTGTTAATTTAGTTCCAAATGTTTTAAATGTATTATTTTAGTCCCTAATTTTTTTTTTTTTTTTAATATTGTGTCAAATTGATCTTTGCAGTTAAGTGATAAATAGAAAATATTGATGTGGTTAACAGTTAAAATAAAAAATAATTTTTTTTGCCAACTCAAATGTCCTTGCTTAGAAAAGAGTTTGTGTATGTTCCAATTAGCTAAACCAATAAAGTTTCATTTCATCAAATAAGAGATCTAAAGTTTGAACCCCATCTACACCAAAAAACGATTAATGTTTTAGCTTGATAATAGAAACATTCATTATTAAGTAGACATTATATGTTGAAATTTTATTGTATCTAAAAAAAAATAGGAGTTTGCTATCAAGTTTCTCATCAATTGTGTTTGTGATATAACAAATATTGAATTGTACAAGTAACAATTAAGGAGAATTCCAAACTTTGTGTATTTTGTTTGTTTTTTTTTGTTTTTTTGAGAAGATGCCGTAAATAACTTAATATTAATAGATAAATAGACTATGAAAAGGCACAATTGAAAATGCATTATTGAAAAGTTACCATTGAAGAGTCCCAAGACTCAACCTTCAAAATATTATCAAAACAAATGCGCATCTTTTGTCTCAAGGTCTCTGTCCCAGTCCCTGCTCCACCACTCAATAGATGACATGCGTGTCTACTTAGGATACGTTTGGTACACTAAATATAGATTACATTAAGAATAATAATCTTTATTTCTAAGAATAAAAGACATTGTAATGGAATAACTATTATTATCCATAAGTTTGGTTGTTACATATGGATATGGAAAGCTTGTAAAATATGATGTATAAAGAAACTTTATATTTTTGGAAATATATTAATTTTAAAACTTATTATATGCACCAAGGAATAACAATTACATCCATTTTAAAAAGGAATAGTTATTTTTCAATTTAAAGAATAGTTATTTCAATATAATAACTAAACCATGTAATAAATATGCAACCAAGTGATTTTTTTTTTTTTTTTGAGAGAGTTTCAATCTATGGCGTTCGTTCTTGATGATAGCTCTTTTATTATTAGACCAAAACACCAGTCGGTTTTTGGTGTAGGCCGAGATTGAACCCCAAATTTCTTATTCAACCTTTAAAAACTTTACCAGTTGAGCTAACTGGAATCCACGCAACCAAATGACTGAATTGCTATTACACATAAATAACTATTCCATTACAGGAACTATTATAGCATACCAAGCATACCCTTATTGTTTTCTACTCTTAACACACTAACATCTCTGAGTAGGATTAGTTTCCGTTAGTTAGCCAACTAAGAGTAAGTCTAGTGCCACAAAAATTTCTATTACTTTTGCCATAACTTGCCTGTGTGGCATATTGTAAGTGATGCAAATAAAATATTGGTATATGTGAGTTTATAATTCCATCACTCACTCACGAGTCACAATACTGTAAAGTTGTAGAATTAATTCAGGTACTATACTTACTCGCCCACTAGTGGTAACGTTAGTCAGAGGAGATCAATTTAAATATTTATTTATCGGTGCTCTCTGGCTTTTGGGCTTGTAGATGCAAGTGAGTGTCTCGCATCCTATTGCGAGAGTTAGTCTGACCTTCCTTCGGTAAGGTCATTGGTAGTGCAGGTGGTGTGAGGTGGACGTTCGTGTCTCCTTGCCTAACTCTAAAGGGCTGCTGTATTGGAGTTTCATGGCGGAGGAACTAGAAGTGTTATGGAAGAAGCTATCGTTTACGGAGGAAGAGGCTGATGATGTCGAGCTCGAGAGTGGCAGTACGAAGGCGGCAATAGAAAGAGGGAAATTTTGCGCCATCTTGAAGGTGCTCACAAACATAAGCATTAGCCTAGACGCCTTGCGGAAGAACCTGAGGATGATGTGGAAACTAAAAAAGGAAATGAAACTGTCTGAAATAGAGGAGGATCTTTTCTTGGTGGAATTTGGAGATGAGAAAGACAAAAGGAAAGTTATCGATATGAGTCCGTGGAGTTATGAGAAACAGTTAGTAATCATACAAGAGTTCGAGACTGAGCTTACCCCAAAGGAGATAGAGTTGAAATGGTCACCCTTTTGGGTCCAAATGTTCAACTTGCCTTTGAAGAGTAGAACAAGGGAGACGGGGATGGCAATAGGCTCAAAACTTGGGGAGGTCTTGGAAGTGGATGTCGCTGATTCAGGAGTCCATTGAGGAAAATTCTTGAGGGTGAGAATTCGAATAGATGTGACAAAACGACTATTGAGGGGTAAACGGGTTTCCATAGAAGGTGGGGAGAGCCGATGGATCAACTTCAAATACGAACGGCTTCCAAACTTTTGTTATAGCTGTGATTTGCTCAGTCATAGTCTAAAGGATTGCCAGGACAATTCAGCTAATGTTCTACAGAATAAGGGGGAGCTACAATACGGGGCTTGGCTGAGAGGAGAGCCAATGAGGAAAGGCAATAGGGATTTTCTTAGTTCGAGCATGGAAGGAGGCGTAGCAGGAGGGGGTGATACCGGAGTTAGATCGGAAAAGGAGAGAACACAACCTGCTGAAACTGATGCGGTTGGCGAGGTAGGTAACACTCACGTGCCTAGGCTTGAAGCTAGAGGTGACGATAGCCTTACATGGGATGAAACAAAAGTGGCTTCCTCAATGCATCTGACAGAAAATTTACATGAAGAAGGCCAAGTCAATCTGAAGGAAGGAAAAGCGAAAGATTTGATAGCACAAACTAGTGAAAAGGCTACTGATGTGAAAGCAGCACAACCCGAGGCTTTTGATGAAATGCAGTGGGAGAAAATCACATGGCAACTGGAAGATCCCACTTTTAAATTTGAAAATAAGTCGGTGCAAAGTTTGAAGGTGCACGCGACAAGCACGGACTTAGTTGATGTGTCACAGGGCCCAGTTGCGATGGTGTATGATGGCAAAGTGGGTTGGACCACGGAAGTTTTAGGCCTACATAGCAAACATTGGAAACATTTGGCTAAGGAATCAAAGGGCAAGAGTGAAAGTGAAGAATCTGGCCCAGAAAGCAAAAAAAGAAATGGACCAACTCCTTTACAAGAGCTGGATCCAAATGCAATTGATCAGAAAAAAAGAAAAGGGACGAACCAGAGGAAGCTTAAACTAGAGAATGAAAAAGAGATGGCTGGCAGAGAGGCAGAGGCTGCGCTGCAACCCCGCCGAGCCCAATGAATGTGATAGCTTGGAACTGCCGAGGTATAGGGCCCACCTTGGCAGTTCGTACCCTCACCGACGAGGTGAGAACACATGAACCCCTGCTGGTCTTTCTAGTTGAAACCAAGGCCAGGGTAAGTAGAATAAGAGGGATTCAAGCAAAGATGAACTACACGCAGGGCATCGTTGTTCCTAGTGATGGCAGGAGCGGCAGCCTTGCTCTGCTGTGGAAAGAGGGTGTAGATGTGAGTTTTAAAAGTTGCTCAAATGCTCACATCGATGTGGTAGTTCAAGAGAGTCCATCATCACCTTTGTGGAGAGCCACAAGTTTTTACGGTCAACCAGAATCAGAAAAGAGGTATATATCGTGGCAGTTATTGGAAGCTTTACGAGATTAGTGTGAAATGCCATGGATTGTCTTCGGCGATTTTAATGAGATGGTAAACAGATGGCAAACTTCAGGGACTGCTTAGACAGGTGTGGTTTATTTGATTTGGGCTTTGTGGGCCAGCGCTTCACTTGGTGTAACGGGCGGCATGGAGATTAGAGAACCAAACTCAGGCTTGACAGAATGGTAGCAAATGAAGATTGCTTGAGGTTGCACCCAGAAGCAAGTGTGCACCATTTCTCAATGTCCATTTCAGACCATTGCATGTTGGTTCTAGCCCTGAAACGAAGCCAGCCAAGAAAACCAATGAAAAGAAAGTTTATGTTCGAGGCTATGTGGACAAGAGAGGAAGGATGTAGGGAAATTATAGAATCAGTTTGGGATCCTTTTAGCTGTGATATGGGGCTTTCAATCACGGATAAATTGAGGCGATGTCAAGATCATTTGCAGAGATGGAATTGGAGAGTCTTTGGGCATGTGAACAAGGTTCTGAGGTAGAAACAGTCAAAACTTCAACAGCTTGAAGCCACGGAACATAGGAATGAGAAGTCGGAGGAGATTAGGAAGATAAGGGCAGAAATAAATGAGTCATTACTTAGGGAGGAGATGATGTGGAACCAAAGGTCTAGAGCTCTATAGATCAAGTGGGGAGACCGAAACACAAAGTTTTTTCATGCCACAGCTAGTCAAAGACAAAGACAGAATAAGATAGTGGGGCTGATTAATTCTGATGGGGTGTGGCAGGAGGATCAGGGGAGGATTGAGGGCATAGTTTTGGAGTATTTTGCTGGTATCCTCAAATCAGACTTCCCAACTTCCTTTGAAGTCAGTTTGAGTGCAATCAATATTCGTGTCACTCTTGAAATGAATGATGAGCTGTTAGTAGAGTTCAAGGCGGATGAGGTAACGCAAGCAATCAATCAAATGCACCCAACAAAGTCTCCAGGTCCAGACGGTATGTCCCCGATCTTCTATCAAAAATATTGGGATTTGGTTGGTTTTGATGTTATAAATTGTGTCCTAAATGTTCTGA
Organism: Quercus lobata; assembly: GCF_001633185.2. Classification (NCBI taxonomy): domain Eukaryota; kingdom Viridiplantae; phylum Streptophyta; class Magnoliopsida; order Fagales; family Fagaceae; genus Quercus; species Quercus lobata. The sequence goes on from NC_044905.1 coordinate 1,714,007, forward strand.
ATGTTGGTGTGCTGCCTAGTGGTCTTAATGAAACTTACATTTGTCTCATCCCAAAAGTCAAAAATCCCCAAAGAATCACTGAATTTAGACCGATTAGTCTTTGCAATGTTCTTTACAAAATAATTGCGAAGGTTCTAGCTAACCGGTTGAAAAAAGTCCTAGCTGCTGTGATTGACGAATCCCAAAGTGCTTTTGTCCCGGGGAGACTCATTACTGATAACGTCCTAGTGGCGTTTGAAACAATGCATTGTATAGAACAAAGAAAGAAAGGAAAGGAGGCTCTTATGGCTATAAAGCTCGATATGAGCAAAGTCTATGATAGGGCAGAATGGGTATATTTGGAAGCTATAATGAGAAGGTTGGGGTTTCATGATAGGTGGGTGTCTCTTATGATGATGTGTGTGACCTCGGTGTCTTATTCGGTTTTGCTTAATGGTAAGCCCAAAGGTAGAATCATTCCATCAAGAGGGCTTAGACAAGGTGACCCAATATCACCATATCTCTTCCTTCTTTGTGCGGAGGGGTTGACGGCAATGTTGAAAAAGGAAGAGTCTAATGGCTATATAAAAGGGGTAGCAGTGTGTAGGGGTGCTCCAAGAATTTCTCATCTTCTTTTCGCAGATGATAGTATTGTATTTTGTAGGGCCTCCTTTGAAGAAGCAAGACGGGTTATGAAGGTTCTTGAGGATTATGAAGGTGATTCGGGGCAAAGGCTTAATAAGGAGAAAACCTCCCTATTCTTTAGCAAGAATACTAGTAGAGAAGTCCAAGACCAAGTGAAGTCTTTGTTTGGAGCCCAAATTATAAGACATCATAAGAGGTACCTTGGGCTACCACCACTTGTGGGAAGAGGGAAAATGAAGGCTTTTAACCATATTAAAGACATGGTGGGCAGAAAAATTGCGGGGTGGAAAGGAAAGCTCCTTTCCAATGCGAGGAGGGAGATTCTTATTAAAGTCGTGGCCCAAGCCACTCCGACCTACACTATGAGTTGTTTCAATCTCCCGGTGACCTTATGCAAGGAGTTAAATTCCATGGTTTGCAAATTTTGGTGGGGGCAGAAGGATAAAGAACGGAAAATGGCGTGGATCTCGTGGGAAAAACTTTGCATGCCTAAGATGGAAGGGGGGATGGGTTTTAGAGACTTAAATACTTTCAACCTTGCACTCTTAGCTAAGCAAGGTTGGAGGATCCAACAAAATCCTAACTCCCTTGTCCATAGAGTTTTTAAGGCAAAGTATTTTGCGGGAAGCTCTTTTAGGGAGGTGCAATTGGGTTATAAACCATCCTACGTGTGGAGAAGTACCATGGCAGCCAAGGACTTAATCATGAGGGGGTCTACATGGATCATCGGAAATGGTGAAAGGGTCCACATTTGGGATGATAGATGGATCCTAAGTCCAGACTCTTTCAAAGGGTAAGCCCAGGGGGTCTTTCGACTAACCTTGGACTGGTTTCGAGTCTTATCAACAGGGAGACTAGGGGTTGGGATGTTAATTTGGTAAGGAATACCTTCCTCCCACATGAAGCTGAAATTGTGCTGGGAATTCCAATAAGTCCTACCCTTCATGATGACTCCCTGGTTTGGGCTTGGACTCCAAATGGCCGATTCTCAGTCAAAAGTGCCTATAGAGCAGCTCAAAAGCTGTTGCCAAAGCTAAATCAGCATGGAGAAAGGGGGGAAAGCTCAGATGGGTCAAAGTCTAGAGCCATTTGGAAGTTTATATGGAATCTGGATTGCCCAAACAAGATAAAACACTTTATGTGGAGGGCTTGTAGAAACATTCTGCCATCAAAGTGTCGTCTAAAGTCCAAGGGTGTGGATGTGGAACCGAACTGTGATGTGTGTGAAAGGGAGGAAAATACAACTCATATTCTTTGGGACTGTAAAACAGCAACAGAGGTTTGGAGTGCATCCAAAGTAAAGCTTCCTTATCTGCCTGAAACTCACCTGGAGTTTGTGGATATAGTATGGGAAATTAAGGAGAGATACTCGGTGGTAGATTGGGATATGTTTGCTATTACGGCGTGGAGCTTGTGGAACAATCGGAATACAATAAGACATGAAGGCAGAGGCAAAACCATTGCTGAAATGGTTCGGATGGCAATAGAATATGCAAAGAAAGTCAAGCAATCTCATCAAGTCCAAATCCATTCCTCCAACCCAGGCAAGCCCTTATGGTCTCCCCCAAACCCGGGTTGGTATAAAATTAATACAGATGGGGCTGTTTTTGGAGACATTGGATGTAGCGGTGTGGGAGTCGTGATTAGAAATGAGAATGGCCAGCTAATGGGGTCGATGAGCAAAAAATTGCTGCTGCCGCTGGGTGCGTTGGAGGCTGAAGCAAAGGCTGTGGAAGAAGGAATTCAATTGGCTTGGGATCTTGGCCTTAGAGATGTTATAGTTGAGAGTGACTCGCTGAGTATGGTAAATGTCCTAAGGGGGCAGGGTCCTTCTCCTTGCTCTATTAGGAAGGTTTCGGAAGGCATTGAAATGACTCTGAGGCAGTTCAGAGCATGGAAGACTTCTCACATCAACAGGGGCAGCAACATGGCTGCTCACTTAATGGCACAATATGCCAAACAGGTAGATGATTGGTTGGTTTAGGTTGAGGATATCCCCCCTGTTATAGAAAACCAAATTCTGAATGATCTAATCAATATGAATGTTGTTTTAGATCAATGAAAATTTTCTCCTGTGTTGTTTATCAAAAAAAAAAAAAAAAAGTCAGAGGAGATCAAACGTTCCAGTCAAAACTTAAAAGCAAAAATCAAAAAAGTAATAAAAAAGACGTCACAATCACATGGCTCTTTTTTTTTTCCTTTTCTTTTTATTTGTTTTATTCAGCCCTTGGTTGTGAATGTCTGATCTGATCACGTGCAAAGCCTTTTCACACCTCTTGCGCTTTTCTTTCAGCTCCAGCTAGTTGTTTCCGTCGTGAATTTGGATATTTTGATTCTTGGTTAATCGGAGCCATATAGTAAAGAGACGTTAACGGGATTTAAATCTTAAAGAGACGTTAACTCAAAATAATATATATATAGACACGTATCATTTGTTGAGTGGAGGAGCAGGGACGGGGACAAAGACCTTGAGACATAGGATGCGAATTCCCTACATCCTATTATGTTTGGCATGTTTTAGAAAATTTATTTTTTTTAAGAGAAGACCATTTAATACATTGAGTATTAAATTTTTTTTAAGAGAACACCATTTAATGCATTGAGTTTTTTTTTTTTTTTTTTTTACAAGATAGAATTTCTACTCTAGCCTAATCTAAGTGTATATGTGTGTGAAGCTCCCTTCTGGAGAATTGAACCCCGGCTCTTGCCCTCCACACTTTATAAGCATTTATACTTGTAAAGTGACCACCGCACCAAGGGTGCGCTGTGGTATACATTGAGTATTAAGTAACTTAATTTTGGCAAATGTACCTATATGAAAGTTAGTAACTTTTGAAGGATCGAATTAATACGATTGAAAATTGTGCAACATTTTATTAAAAATTAAGGCATATTTGGTAGACTGTAATAGGCACTGTAATGTAACAAGGATAAAAACATGTAAAATGCTGTTTTCATTTTCTAATTTTCAAAAGTCAATGAAAATACGTATTTAATTTAATGAATCTATCTCATTTAATAAGTTAGCATTAGAGTTCAGATCTTAGCAACAACATATTTTAGTATTTTCAAGCTCTCTCTCTCTCTCTACTTCGGATTTTGTTACTTTATACTGATTACTGAATGGTTCTGTTATGAAAGTGGATGGAGATTTGGGCTTTTATTTTGATGGGCAGCACATGAATAGAGCACTTTGGATTGGGCTTTTACTTTCATTCCAGAGCCTAGCCCATGCATACAACTTGGGGTTTGTAAAGAGCCCTCATTTGTTGTTTGATAAAGAGAAATTCGTAGTGACGCGCCTAAATACACTCAAATCTATAACATGCTTAAGTGTCATTTTATGATTGGATGCATCTAAATTTACTTTATGTAAGTGTTGTAATTTAATCACAAATTTACACCCAAATATGTAGTGAAATTTTGGTTGTGTCTGTAGGCAGATTGATAGATAAAGGGTTCAAACCCCAAATATCAAATATTATAGAGGGTGTTAATAGACTCAATAACATTGTGTTATTATTCAAATCTTGATTTACAAAGAGTTTTCTTCTTCAATGACATTCTCTATTTTTAACATCTTGTTATTATTCGAATCTTAATTTACAAAGAGTTTTCTTCTTCAATGACATTCTTTATTTTTAATTTTAGGAGAATCTAAATTTGGATCCCTTGTCATTGAAAATAATAATAATAATAAGAATAATAGGCCTTGAGATTTTCCTTATACTACCCAAAAAATAGAAAAAGAAAAAAAGTGTTGGTCACTAAAATGTATTAAACGTTTAATTTTACTATCTAAAAAAATGGGTTTTCAAATGTAAATAGGTACAATTTAGCTTTTAAAATTTCTAATTGTATCAACTTGATGCTTCTATCTATATGCAAGTTGAAGAAATTGTGGACATAACATATGAAGTGTTGACTATTTGGAAACAAAAAGAAAAATTATAAAATTTTGATTCTAAGTCATGTTTAGGGTTGTCCACCGAAACTTGTACCCAACCAACCCAAGGCAAACCGTCTGATCCGTACCCAAAATCAACCGACCCAACACTAATGACGATCGGCAGCGGGTCTCAACCTCCAGAAACCGAGACCAGCGGGTCAGTTGACGGGTTTGCTTTTCAAAATCCGATTCTAATCGATCTGACTGCCTATATATCAGAAACACTCACCGATTTTCTTAGGTATGAGGATTTCCAATTATTTCTCGATAGATCCGTTGAGATCCTGTGAGACCTCTTCGAGATTTAGTGAGTACCTTTAGAAATCTTGCTTGATCCGGCCATGTTTCAGCCAGATCTAGCAGATTTCGACCAGTTCCGGCCTGATTTCGGCATTTTTCGTCTTCCCTGAGTTCGACTGACCACCGACCAATCCGTACTCAATATCCAAGTAGCCCAAACCGACTCATCTTACGGTCGGCAGCGGGTCTGGATGTTGGAGACTCGACGTGGTCGGGTCGGTTCTGGGTTGGGCACAAACCTGACCCAGACCGACCCGTGGATAGGCCTAGTCATGTTGAATCGTTGTTTTTTATATGATATTTTTCCTTGATCAAAATAGAGTTTATTATGTGGATTTCAGTTAGCTCAACTAGTAAAATCTCTTATTATTAAACATGAGATATGGTTGTTAGTTTTTACATCATTTACTACATGCTAAACGTGCTTTAGGTTCTTTTGTAATGCCTAGACACGCATTGGACCCTGCTTGTGTCATGTGTAAGCCTTTAAAAATAATGATTTGATACAAACAACTACAATATCTAAGGCCATTGAGGATTCATTCATATCTTCTTCTTAAATTAATGTTGTATTTTGAAATTGGAATATGTAAATGAAAATTTTATGGTTGGAAGGTGAATCATGCAAACTTTGTGCATGGATACTGGATATATATCATCTTTTTCCCATTAGCATAATACCACAGTGTGCTTCTAAAGTTCAAATCATATTTTACGTTAGAAATTTATTGCAGAGATAGGTAAAAATGAGAACAAGTTTTTCTCATGGTTTGGGATTCAAAGGCATGGTCTTTTTTTTGGGAGTGGCTCTCATTTGTTCTCGAGTGGTGGAGGGTAAAACATTTTCTAAGCAGAAGGTTTTGGAAGTTGAAAGGAAAATAAACCACCTGAGAAGGCATGCATTAAAAAGTATAAAGGTATACACTTTTTCTTGTTAAATCTTCCTTCCTTTGGTGAAGTCTCTCTTAAGTTCTTAGCTAGACTAGTTGAGAAATGCTTCCAGAAGCATACTATGACCTTAATAGTGTTTAAAAAAAACAGAGGGCCACTTTGGAATATGTTTGCTTTATTTATTGTTTCAAAATATGCATCATGCAAGTAAGAAAGAGGAAACATGAAAACAAAAAGAAGTAAACTAGCAACCAGCATTTAAGTGGAAGGAAAGTAAAGCTATTATTTTAATTTGTAATATTCCTAGCATTAATCTTATGTGGAGTCATTGAAAATATATTTAATTTCAATTTGATCCATTTCATAGTTTAGATTAAATTTGACAATACAAAGGGATACTAAATGTCATGTCATTTAATTTTAAATAACACGACAGTCTGGGCACTATTAAATTACTAAAATTAAAATCTTGAGCATGAAATGAAAGTAATAGAGAGAAGAAGTTGAAAATGAGATGATACTGTTCTTAATTAAACTAGTGCATGTAGAGTGCAGATGGAGATATTATTGATTGCATTGACATTTACAAGCAGGCAACTTTTGATCATCCCGCTTTAATGAATCACACCATCCAGGTCTGCCAATTTTTTCTGCCAATTTTTTCTTTCTATATTTATATAAATCTCTTATTCTTTTCTAGCTTTGATTTAGATGATATTGTCACATTAAGATTATACACTATTGTTTACACTCAAAATCTTTAATTCTTTACTTCTTATATCAGATGACACCTAGCTATGATCCAATTGAGACTAAAACAAGAACAAATGGGATGAAAAGCACTCTTCCATGACTGTGACTTCACAACTATGGCAGAAAAGTGGAAGTTGTCCTAAGGGCACAATCCCAGTTCGAAGGATTCGAAAAAATGACATACTTAAAGCTTATTCAGTCGAACACTATGGAAGGAAGAAACCGAGCTTTTCGCATCAAGTTGCTCAGTCAAGCGATAGTCAGAATTCAAACTTTCAACAAATGAATCACTCAGTGAGCCTCACTTAAAAATTGTTTGTGGGAAATACTTGTTTCACACATACACCTTGTTGCACACATCTTTACACACTTAAAAATTGCATTGAAATCCTGACCTGAAGTCAGGATTTTAAGCTTGGAAAGCGTGACTTCATGTCACGATTTCAGTGCAATTTTCCCGTGTGTAAAAGTGTGCAACAAGTTGTGTAATAAACACTGACCTATTTTTATTCTAATACTTTTTATTTTTGCTCCTATTCTTTTCTCACTCAGCATATTATGTAAATCAGAAGGCAGTATTGATTACAGAAGGTTATAGCTACTCAGGAGCTAAAGGAGATATCAAAGTTTGGAATCCTAACGTTGAGGCTGACGATGAGTACAATACTTCTCAAATTTGTCTCTCCAATGGCCCTTACTATAATTTTGAAAGCATTGAATTTGGATGGGCGGTAATTAGCATAAACACCTTAAATTTCTAAAGCATCTTTCATTGCTATTACTAACTACACAAATGCTACATATATAGTTGTATTATACAAATTACCATGTCACACATGAATCTTTATATATCTGGAAAATGTTAAAGCAATTATCATTTGAGAACTAACCATAACCTAACAACAAATAAATGTGATCGGTGTCATATCAACAATATAATATACAAACATTTGAATTTTATGCAATAAATTTATGGTATCCACAATTTTAATCTATAAGTATTTTACTTTTTCAGGTAAATCCAAGCGTATATGGGGACAGACAGACTCGTTTATTCGTATATTGGACGGTAAACGTACAACAACCATAAGTTAAAATAACATGAAGCTCTATAAATTTGAAATGATATATTTCTGAAGGAATTTTCTTTCAATTTATACTTCTTTTCTGTGTGCAATAATAGGCTGATGCTTCAAAGACAACAGGTTGCTTCGATCTCACTTGTCTTGGTTTTGTTCAAACTAGTGATATAATTGCTCTTGGCACAGCAATATATCTAATTTCATTGCCTGGTGGACTCCCATATCAAATAACCATTTACATATTTAAGGTTAGCAAATGAATGTAATTCACTTTCAAAATTTGGTAAATTACAACTTGATCCCAAAAGTTTGATGGGAAATATGGTGAATTTAATTTTAACCAATCTTCTAACACTTCTCTCATGCATGGGCTCAAACTCTCACTTTATATAAGTAGGGGCCTAACATCTAAGATTTTTAACCATGTTTTGTTATCATGATATATTACCATTCGATTTCAAAAGTTTAAGCTAATAGTATAATATTGATTTAAACACTTGATCGATATTAATTTCTATTAGAATTAACATACCAATTGAAATGTGTTCCTTAAATTGAGTGGAAACGTAACTCAAATTCATGACTACATGCTCTTATATACCATGATAATTAAATTACTAATTGTGCCAAAAGCTTAAATTATGAAGAATCGTTGAATTTAATCATTTAACAAATATTTTAACGATTGCTTTTGACTTTAGGATCCCAACACAGGCAACTGGTGGGTGCAATATGGAGAGAAAATCAACATTGGTTATTGGCCACCTAATTTATTCAAATCTTTAAGCTTTCACGCAGAAACTATGGATTGGGGAGGTGAAGTATACAGCTCCAAACTACAACATGCTCCACACACTGCAACAGCTATGGGAAATGGAAACTTTCCTCTTCCTTATCTGTGCAATTCAGGCTGCATAACACGAATGCGAATTCATGACAATTCTCCAACCTTGAAGTTCCCAGATTGGCTAGAAACTTATACGGATAAGTACAACTGCTACGATGTTATGTATGTTGGCGATTACATTGAAGATCCTGAATTTTTTTATGGAGGGCCTGATAGAAATTATATTTGTCCTTAAGGACTTGTAATGGCTAGTAGAAGGGAATGGTTAATATAACAAATTTCTTGTGCTAATTAATCATATGTAATATATCGAAAAGTTGAAGTACAATCAAAATCTAAATCAAATCCAAATTATCTTCTCATTAAAGTCTAATTTTGCACTAAGTGTCCATTTTATTTTTCTTAATTTTGTTACTGAGTAACTCATTTATAATACTCAGTGCAAAAGTCAAGATAATGTACACATTCACTTAATTAGTAAATGTTTCCATATGAATGCATTACAACCTAGTGATTATGATTGTGTTATATCAATATCCAAGACTACCATTTGTAATTTCATAAACATGTATCTAATTGGAAAAGTGCAACTCTTTCCTTCTCCTACGACATTGTAATTTCTTGGGTGGTAATTGTTCTCTCACACTTCACACTTGTTGATGTAGATTCCAAACACATTGTGTGATTTACGTCCATAATTTCACACATGGTGTTCACATTTTTTATTTCTTGATATCTATATTTAAAACATGAAATGGGTGATGAGTACAAACAATATACAATAAGAAGTGTGTGAAAATCAATGCCCCTTTTTTAATTCCCAAACTAGTGTTTTTAGAATGCAACCTAAATTTGTGCCAAGAGCCTTTTAGTTCAATTAATACCTCCTACTATTTTTGAAGAAAATATTCAAGATTCAAATCTCCTTCCCTCCATTGTTGTATGTTGTAACTATCAAATTTTTTTTTTTTTTTTTTAAATTGCAACCTCAGTTTCCAAAACCCAAAGCGAAAATATAACTCTCCTAATTTAGAATTTCCTTAAAAGCATAGTGACAAGAAAAATGCTAAAAGCCTAAAAGAACTGCAATCAATTTTAGTATTACAAATGAGTAACAAACTATCATGATAATAAATGTGATTGGTGTCATTTCGATGATATAATAAATGAAGGGAAATGCTAACGAGTGCCCTAAGGGCACTGGTTAAGAATTCAGTTAAAGAAAGTTTTTATGGGAAAATGAAAAAAAAAACAATTAATGTTTTGACAGCTTTTTTCATTTCCCATAAAAGTGATGTAAAAAATTTTCCTAAAATGGATTGTTAACGAGTGCCCTAAGGGTACTCGTTAGCATGACCCATAAATGAATGTTCAATTTATATATTTATGATTGGTGGCACATTAGTTTATGTGATAGAACATATAGGATCCTAGACTTCTAATTAATATCATAAAACTATCATCAATTGATTACCAAATTAGATTGAGGAGTATTTACTATTTGGATTTTTTTAATGAAATCCTAGATTCATAATATCATAAAACTATCATTAATTGATTGCCAAATTAAATTGAGTATTTATTATTTGGTTTTTGTTAATAAAAACCGTAAAAGCAGTGATAAATGTGCATTTAATGCATTATTGAAGGCCAAAATATACTGTTAGTCCCTCCATCTCATTTTGTTTGGTATGTTTAGAAAAGGAAAAAAAAAGTTAATAAATGCCTTAAGGGTATTGGTTAGAAACTATTTTAAGAAACATTTAATGGGAAAATGATAAAGCAATTAATTTTTTTGTTGACTTTTTTATTTCCTATAAAAGTTGTGTCAAAACTTTCCTAAAATTGTCTATTAATAATTGCTCTAAGAGCACCCATTAATAAAACCCTTTAAAAAATTCAGTATTTTAAGAGAATGTCATTTAATGCATTGTCAATCTTTTATAAGTAACTTAATTTAGCAAGGGTCGAAGTTCAAGTCTCCAGAAAAGAGCTTTACATACATATATACTTAGATTAGACTAGAGTTAAATTCTATCTTGGATCAAAATTTGCCAAAGGAACCCATATGGAAAAATGGAAACTTTAGAAGGATTTGAAAACTATGCAACATTTCATTAAGAATTAGGGTACGTTTGGTACACTGAATAAGGATTACGACAAGAATTGTAATCTTTATTACTAGGAATAAAATGTGTTGTAATTTAATACTGTAACTAAACATATTCATTAGTTTGATTGTGAGTTATAACATTAAAATGAAACTTAACATTTATTTTAGGAAATTTCTTACTTATACAATTATATCTTCTTAAAAAATTTTATTTTTAAATTTAAGAGAGATATGTGTTAGTTTTATGAATTTTTATTTTTATAATTGTTAGATGTATATGGAAAGTTTGTTTATTTGGAAATATATTAAGTTTTGAAATTATTGCACTTACTAAGGAATAACTAATACAACCTTTTAAAGAGGAATAATTATTCCTCATTTTGAAGAATAGCTATTCATAAGGAATGATTATTTCTTGTAATAAAAATATAACCAAAATAAAGAATAATCAAACCATAGGAATAACTATTATATTACAACGCCTATTACAGTCTACCAAACATACCCTTAATGTTTTCCTTCTCTAGGCCAAACTGACTTATAAATCTCTTATGGTTTCTTGCTACTCTCCATATGTGTAGTGTTTTTGTTTGAGAGAGACAGAGAAAGAGAGAGTATGGAGAAAAGAATTACTCTAAGGCTTTTGTTTGTGATAGCTTTGCTTGTTTTAAGCAGTGTGGATGTAGAAGCTAAAGCTAGAAAAATTACATCAGAAGTCAATAGAAAATTGAAGCTTCTTAATAAGCCAGCAATCAAGAGTATTAAGGTAATTTTTTTTTCTACTAAACTTTCCAATATCTTGCTATGCAAAGAAGCAAAGACACCAAAAGTCAATCGATGTCTTGGCTTGATAATTAAGGCTGTGTTTGGTTCATGTAAAATATTTTTCGGAAAATAAATATTTTCTAGAAATGCTATTTTCGAGAAAGGAAAATATTTTCAAGTGTTTGGTTGTATTATGAAAATTGTTCTAGAAAATATTTTCATGTGTTTGGTAACATTCTGAAAATGCTATTTTCCACTACCACCCACACAAAACCCACCACTACACAACAGGAAAACCACCAAAACACCACCACCCACGCCACCACAACAACAACAAAAAAAATCAGAGATCAAAGAGAGAAAGTAAAAAATCAAAATCACACAGAAATGTAGATCGGTTCATGGGTCAATCAAAATCACACACAGAGAGAGATCGGTTCGTGGAGCGAAGGCTCTGGGTCGCCGGCGAAGTCGAAGGCTCGTGGGTCGAAGGCTCTAGGTCAAAGATCGGTTCGTGGGTTCGTAGATCGGTGGGTCGAAGGCTCTGGGTTGAAGATCGGTTCGTGGGTTCGTAGATCGGCGAAGTCGAAGGCGTGATCTAGGCTCTGGGTTTGTGGCGTGATCTAGGCTCTAGGTTCACCAGCAAAGTTGAAGGCGTGATCTGGGCTCTGGGTTCGCCGGCAAAGTCGAAGGCTCTTCTTCCTCTCTCTCTCTCTCTCTCTCTCTCTCTCTCTCTCTCTCTCTCTCTCTCTCTCTCTCTTTACGCGTGAGTCCGAAAATGGTTTGAAGTGAAAATTTTGACTGAAACCAATTTCTGGGTCAAAGCCATTAAAACACACGGTCAACTGAAAATATTTTCCAGAAAATTTATTTTCCATGCGCAACCAAACACCCGCATTTACGAAAAAGCATTTCCAGAAGTGATTTGAAGCCAAAACAAACACAGCCTAAGAGAAATCATCACAGAATATATGTCATGGGTTGAAATTGTGTTGTAATTATCAACCAAAAAAAAAAAGGAGTATAGACACTTTGAAATTTTCTCTGTGTGTAGGAGGAAAATTATGTCTAAATTTTGATTTTATTTCTAAATATTTGGATAATTATTATTTATTTTAAACTTAAAATAACCATAAAATATGCCTATTAATGACTAAAATCTATCTTTCTACAGAAACAATCACACATAGACACACAATAAAAAGGGAATGAGATTCTAATATAAAGACAAAATAACAAGAATCACTCACACGTTATGGTAATAGAACTATCTAATGATGTATATTAATTCATTGTGATATCCCCACTGTTTCATACTATTATTTTTCAAGAATTTTTGTGTCTCGTGTTGTGGCGCGTCAGTGCCTATGTTTCTACTCTACATACCTATTATAAACATTTGGGGCATGTTTGCTATGCGGTAATTAGATCTCATGATAGAATGGTAATTCTTGTATAATAGCTATTCAGTTATTTAGTTGCATCTTCATTACAATGAATAGTTATGACTTAGGATTAGCTATTACATAAATTGAGGAATAGTTATCACTCTCTAAAGAGAGTTATTCCTTAGTAGTGTAACAATTTTTTAATTAATATATTTTTAAAAATACAACATTTCCATATGCATCATCTCTTAAAATATTTCCACATGTACAACTAATTTTACAACCAAACGTATGAACTATGAATAGGAATTCTACAACATATTTTATTCCTGATAATAAAGATTAATATAATAATAATAATAATAATAATAAAAGATTAATATTCATATCGTAATCTCCCTTTAGTGTACTAAAAATGCCCTAAATTATATGTCTAACCTCACTCTCTCACGTATGTTTTGGCCAAAAGAAAATTACTTGGGATAGTTCCATAAATTTCCTTAATTTCTAATCTATGCCAAGATTTGGTCGAACCCAATTCTTTGCCTCCATTTCACAAATTTTCTTCAAAACCATGCCATTTGAACACTATGACATATAAAATTGAAATCCTCCACAGGAAAAATCTCATTAAGAGATATACCCATGTGGCTCTATCACATTGAAATATCTTATAAATACAATTTTTTTTTCATAGATTAGAGATTGTAACCTGGAGCAATTCATACCTCATGTAAAATGTGGATTGTGGCATAGATAGGCCAATACATCTAGGGCGGAAAACGTCAATAGGCCAAAATGCCTATAAAATTTATCTTGTTCTGACCGTATAGTCTATATAACTATCATATATAATTAGCCATGAAATGCTATAAAAGTCAAATATAGCACTGAAGTAACAAAATGCAGATTGAAAGTCGTCTTGTTGATTAAAGTTTTATGTATGAGATTGCATCAATGCTAGTTTTCATCAAGGTTTTTAGACCCGAATCGTTCATTGAACCGTAAAAGTGAGAGGTTCAAGGTTTTTAAAGTCGAACCGAGATGACGTCATAATTAATTTAATAATTAATTAAAGCTTAAATATAGATATTAAATTTATAAAACTAGCAAAATTGACAATATATCTATATATGTGAGGGAAATTTAATGATTTTCAAGCATATATTTAATAATTAAATAAGAAAGTTAATAAAATAAAATAATAACCATGAAAACATTAAAATTTATGATTAATTTTTGAAGTAAAGTTGAATATCTTTGAAGAATTTTAATTATAATTTTTTTTATTCCTTGTAAGAGATGGATAATTTAATTAAGTAGAATAAAATTGTGTTAAGTTGTTTTTTTTTTTTTTTAAATTGCTAAGGGGTTGGATTGCACGGTTCTCACCGGTTCATGCGGTCCAACCCCGGTTTTAGCGGTTCATGGAATTAACAAAAAATCCGGTTCTTTATGCTTAAAAACCGATTTCATCCCAGTTTCCAGTTTTCACGGTCCGACCTCCTGGTCCAGTCTGGTTCTGAAAACTATGGTTTTCATTATTGAGAAATTTTTGTTATTATTAATGTAGGTACCAAGAATTTTTGCCTTTGACTTTGGCTTTTTTAGCTTGATTGCCTTGTCTTGCCTTGGCTTGAATTCTTAATCCCACATTGGTACTCTTTCTCATTGGTTCATGCCTTATAAGGTAGAAAGAGGGAAGTCATCTTTCCAATGTGGTAACCAAACTAGTGGTATTCTTTCTCATTGGTTCATGCCTTGTAAGGTAGAAAGAGGGAAGTCATCTTTCCAATGTGGGATTAAGAATTCAAGCCAAGGCAAGGCAAGACAATCAAGCCAAAAAAGCCAAAGCCAAAGGCAAAAATTCTTGGTACCTACAATTAATATTATATTTCCTTGATCTAATAGTGTATATAATTTCACATCATTTAAAATTTTTGAATGGCATAGCATAAGATACACCATTAAATTTGTAATATTTAATCCAAATCATAATTGGATCCATTCTAAATGAAAAGGATTCTAATGCTATTAACCAAGTATGCTAAGCATTGCCTTAGAAATTTTTCGTTTACTTTTTTGTTGCCTTATTGGTAAATGATGTGCTTCAATTTTGAATAAAGCTTTCTATCTTTTAATTTAAAAAAGGTGGTTGCTAAGTATTTGTGGTTCTTACTTCTTATAGAGTGAAGATGGAGATATTATCAATTGTGTTGACATCTACAAGCAACCTGCTTTTGATCATCCTGCATTAAAGAACCATAAAATTGAGGTACATTTTCTTTCATAACCTTATTCTCTCTTCATGTTAGATTATTTATTCAAAATATACTTATATGTGTGTGTGATGCAACAAAATGAACTTATTTGTGAAGTTATTATAAGAGAAACTCTAGGGCATCTAAAATTATTAATTCCTTCAATGCACTTCTTGAATTGGACTCAATTATACATATTATTCACTTTACTTTCTTTGATTTTCCTCAATACTTAACTAAGCTCACATGCATATTTACCATTCTAATGATTCACCGCTCAAAATCAATCATTTCAACAAGTTGTAATAAAATGTGTGGTCGTAAAAGAACTTATAATATAATGTTTCATGTAATTTGCAGATGAGACCAAGTATTAGTTTTCCATCTGACACTACTACAGCTGCTAAAAACGAGTCATCCCAACGAGTTCTATCGCAAATTTGGCATAAAAGTGGAAGTTGTCCAAAGGGAACCATTCCCATTCGCAGAATTACGAGGAAAGAATTATTGAGGGCAGCCTCCATCGAACACTTTGGAAGGGAAGGCCCACGGTCTTCTTTTGTTGCAAACACAACAAATAACAAAAGTAGTTATTTTGTATATCGTAACAATGGCACAAAAGTCAACGTCTTTCCTTTACCCAACCACTCGGTAATTATAATTTGTAATAGCCTATATATATATATATATATATATATATATATTTATATATATATATATATATTTCTTTTTCTTTTTTCTTTTTTCTTTTTTTTGCCATAAACATCATATATAGTTCTGTGCACTAGCTTTGTGCTAATGCCCAATGGACATGAGCTCAACACAATTAGATTGCACTTTTTTTTTTTATACATTTTAATTAAATATTATTTATTATCATAGATATTTAATTTATAATTTTAAGGTTAATTTTTTTTTTAAACATTTCATAGATGAAATAGTTATACACAAAAAAAGTTATTGAGTGTTGTAATATTAACAAAGATTTATAGACTAAGTGTAACTTGAATTTAAAGAAAATTTTTATGGGAAATGAAAAAAAAGTGATTAATACTTTGACAGCTTTTTTCATTTCCAATAAAAGTGGTATCAAAACTTTCCTAAAATGGATTATTAATGAGTACCCTAAGGGCACTCGTTAGCATTTCTCATATATATATATATATATATATATATATTTCTTTTTCTTTTTTCTTTTTTTGCCATAGACATCATATATAGTTCTGTGCACTAGCTTTGTGCTAATGCCTAATGGGCATGAGCTCAACACAATTAGATTGCACTTTTTTTTATACATTTTAATTAGATATTATTTATTATCATAGATATTTAGTTTATAATTTTAAGGTTAATTTTTTTTTTTTTAACATTTCATAGATGAAATAGTTATACACAAAAAAAGTTATTGAGTGTTGTAATATTAAAACAGATTTATAGACTAGGTGTAACTTGAATTTGAATATTAATATGTGTGTGAGTAGATTTAAAGATGCACGCAAACACATCAATGAATGATTTTGAATTTTTATAAAGGTTTTCTATGGAAGATATTATCTCGGAAAAATATGTATTATTTTGTAAAGGTGTCTTCCCGATTGCCTAAAAATATTTGGTTACAGTATCTATTCTAATGCTGCCATAAAAAAAAAAAATGGAAAAAGAAAGTATTCGACATGCAAGTTTCTTTCAAAATATTTATAATTTTTTTAATAATTGAGATCTTGCAATTAGTTAATAAAAATTTTCAGAGAAGAAAGCATCCAACATGCAAGTTTGTTCCAAAAGATTTCGTGCTTTTTTAAAAAAAAAATTACAAATTTTTTTATTTTAAATAATTGAAACCTTGCAATTAGTTAATAAATATGTTCATGTTGAAATTTGTCATTTTTTTTAAGTTATGCTGATTATTTATTTATTTTTTTTTTTTTGTGATGCTTGTGAACCAGACTGCATATCTTATTACATTGGGATATAGTTATATTGGTGCTAGAGGAAATATAAATATCTGGAATCCAAGAGTTCAATCGCCCAATGAATACACTACTGCTCAAATTTGGCTTAAAAGTGGCCCTGGAGATAGTTTTGAAAGTATTGAAGCAGGATGGATGGTTGGTTCATTAAACAAAACATTAACCCCATTTTCTAGTACATATTTAATGCACATGGTATCAATCACATTTTTTTAACCTCAAAATTTGGTAATATTGTTTTCTCTTTTTCTAGGTCAACCCAAAGTTATTCAGTGATACACAACCTCGAGTATTTATACGATGGACTGTAAGTACATTTTTGCTAAGCCAAAGAGGGGAAATTGCAATCTCAATCATATTTTTGACACCTTATGTGTGAGTTTTCACAAAGATTCATGTAGCTCAATTGGTACCTTGTGGTATTTTTAATGAGAAATGATATGTCTACAATATTTTTACAACAAATCCTAAGTGGCAGGTTGTTACTAGTTGTTATTGTTAGGACAAAAAAGTAATCTTAGTGTTAGTTTCAAATTTGAACTAATAACAATTAACAACATGTGATTTGTTATTAAAATATTGTAAAAATGTTGTAGACGTAGCATCTCTCATTTTTAATAGAGACATTCCAAAATCAAATCCCCCTCCCCAGTTATAACTATCAAATTTATCTAAAAAACAATTGTGAGTTTACACTAACAATCTTAGTTTTCCTTTGTAAACAAATATTAATTAGTTAACAATACATTTTAATTTATTAATTTATTCTTTTTTACTTTTTTGCTTAGTTGGATTCCTATCAGAAGACAGGCTGCATTAACCTCATTTGCTCTGGATTTGTACAAACTAGCCAAGAGATTGGATTAGGTTCAGCTATTCAACCTACATCACAAAGATGGGGAGACCAATATGAGGTCGACATCCAAATTAACATGGTAAAATATATGAATCTCTCTCTCTCTCTCTCTAAACTTTATAGTTATATATATATAGTAGAATAGTTCAATAGATATGATCAAATAAAGCCAAGAGTTTTATATTTTAAATGACACTTTCTGGTATTTCGGTATTTTCAACAGAACCTACACCACCTATTGAATTTTCAAAAAGGAAAAAATATAAATAAAAGATTTGATCACATAAATGAAGGGAATTATTAAGAAGATTTGTGCTCGACTTGTGTGTACAATTCTTATACATAAATATACCATTTTTTCCCTTTTCTCTTTGAGTAAATAATGATATGTAATGGTTTGTTTAAAATCCAATGTTTTTGTTTTAGGATCCAAATATGAGAAGATGGTGGCTAAAATTTGGAGACGATGTGATAGGGTATTGGCCCTTCGAAATCCTAACATATATGCAACAGAAAGCCGTATTAGTTCAATGGGGAGGGGATGTTTATAGCAAAAACGTGAAGGGAGTGAAACCCCACACTACAACAGCCATGGGGAGTGGAGATCATGCATCTGCTTTGTTGGGAGCAGCTTGTTACATTAATAAGCTTAGAATCTTGGATTATTCTCTCCAATTGAAGTACCCTGAATGGGTACATACTGATTCCGAGGAACCCTATTGCTACAGTGCTCTTAATTACCAAAAGAGTCTTGCATTTGAGCCTACGTTATTATTTGGAGGTCCTGGTCGAAGTCATTATTGTCCATGAGAGCAACAAGATATATATGTTGATGCCAACATTTTCTAGCAATAACACATCAATAACTTAGCTGATGCCTTCCACACAAAAGGTGTGGATAATTATATCCTCATTTGTGTAATTGTGTGGCATTAAGCAATTTTTGGCATTTCATCTTAGCATTTGAGAAAAAAAGGGGTAAGTTTCAAATTAGTTTCCAATCTTTTCGCTGTGTGTTAATTTAGTTCCAAATGTTTTAAATGTATTATTTTAGTCCCTAATTTTTTTTTTTATTGTGTCAAATTGATCTTTGCAGTTAAGTGATAGATATAAAATATTGATGTGGTTAACAGTTAAAATAAAAAATAATTTTTTTTGCCAACTCAAATGTCCTTGCTCAGAAAAGAGTTTGTGTATGTTCCAATTAGCTAAACCAATAAAGTTTCATTTCATCAAATAAGAGATCTAAAGTTTGAACTCCATCTACACCAAAAAACGATTAATGTTTTAGCTTGATAATAGAAACATTCATTATTAAGTAGACATTATATGTTGAAATTTTATTGTATCTAAAAAAAAAAAGGAGTTTGCTATCAAGTTTCTCATCAATTGTGTTTGTGATATAACAAATATTGAATTGTACAAGCAACAATTAAGGAGAATTCCAAACTTTGTGTATTTTGTTTTTTTGTTTTTTTTTTGAGAAGATGCCGTAAATAACTTAATTTTAATAGATAAATAGACTATGAAAATGCACAATTGAAAATGCATTATTGAAAAGTTACCATGGAAGAGTCCCAAGACTCAACCTTCAAAATATTATCAAAACGAATGCGCATCTTTTGTCTCAAGGTCTCTGTCCCAGTCCCTGCTCCACCACTCAATAGATGACATGCGTATCTACTTAGGGTACGTTTGGTACACTAAATATAGATTATATTAAGGGTACATTTGGTATGTTGTAATAGCTACTGTAATGAAATAGTTATTCATGTGTAATAGCAATTCGATCATTTAGTTGCATCTTTATTACATGGATTAGTTACTACATTGGAATGACTATTCTTTAAATTGAAGAATAGCTATTCCTCTTTAAAATGGGTGTAATAGCTATTCCTTAGTATATATATAATAAGTTTTAAAATTAATATATTTCCAAAAATATAAAGTTTCCTTATACATAATCTTTTATAAGCTTTTCATATGTAACAACCAAACTTATGAATAGTAATAGTTATTCCATTACAATGTCTTCTATTCCTAGTAATAAAGATTACCATTCCTAATCTATATATATATATATATATATATATATATAAAACCGAAACTTTTGAAGCTCCCACAATTTTCTACGTCAGCACAATATTTAAATTAAATTTAAATTAAATTAAATTTTCCACCTCATCACTGTTTTCCTTTTCCAATGCAAATTAGACTTCTAGCCAAATAAGGACACTCTCCCACCGCCTCTACTCTCTCCTATTTAAGAATTGCTTGCGTAGAAAACCTAAGCCCTAAAAACTTATTTTTGCCACAACACAATTTTCTCCTTAAAACTTATTTTTCTTCAAGATTTTTTTTTAGGGCGGCTCTGGCTTCACAATTCACATATTCCACTTATGTATTGGACTCCTCTCCTTCTTCGGTCAATACATCAAGGTTAGGGTTATTTGATTTGTTCAATAAAAATTATAAATTTGTTGCTTTTTCTTATAAGTTTGTCAGTTGTTGTTTTGTTTAATTAATTGCTGGGCCTGAATCTTTTAATTAAATCTTCAAATTTTTATTGAACAAATCAAATAACCCTAACCTTGATGCATTGACCGAAGAAGGAGAGGGGTCCAATACATAAGTGGAAAAGCTATAATCATGGATTCCCTTCTTTCTATTGTATTTCTCTATTGCGTAATTATATATGTATATATATATATATATATATATATTGTTTTATTTCAATACTTTTGAAGCTTTGAATCTTCTGATTTTTTTAAAAAAAAAATTTTTTTGGCCTTTTGGAAGTTTTAACATCATAACTTTTGGGTTTTATTTTTTCTATTATCAGAAATTATCTAGAAGATTTCAATGAATATCCATGGATTATTCTTTTTGAGGGTAACCCATCTTTATCTTATATTTCTATTCCTAACTTTTTTTTCCTATATTTTTTCTTTAATTGTCCGTGTTTACGTCTCTTTTGTTTTTCTTATTTTTTCTTTAATTGTCTGTGTTTATGTCTCTTTTTGTGTGAGTATGTGTCATCGTATCTGGGTACTTAGGCAAAATCTATAAAGACTAAAGATGCTTTTTCTTTTTCTTTTTTGGTAATAAATCCTGTGTTTTTCATGACTTTAGTGAGTCATATTCTTAATGATCGAAACGGTTTTGTTTGACGTGGATTTTGTTCATATTGGTTTCAAAGTTTATTTCTTGGCTTATATTATAGATTGTAATATATTTATTCATCAAACTGTTTAGTTGAGTTTGTTTTCGAAATTGTTTTCTGTGTTAGACATTTTCTTGAAGCATGTTGGTATCATATATTAAAATACTGTTAAGTTGATAATAATAATAATAATAATAATAACAATAATAATAATATAGTTTAATAAATGTCTGAAACGTATAGCTGTTAACAAATGTTTTAGCTATATGATTTTATTTTACAAATTCAATTTTGGTGTTGTAGTAAAATAAACAAAGATTAAATTATATATTGTACTCAATACATTTCCCGTGCATCGCACGGGTTAGCGACTAGTGTAATCTATATTTAGTGTACCAAACTTACCCACTTGTGATTTGACTGAAATTTAAATTTTCTGCATGTGGTTTGAAATTTAACACTTTACCTACTTGAGATTTGACCAAAATTTAAGTTGTCTATCTGTGATTTAAAATCCTATGATACAAGTGTTCCATTGGATTTTTTTTATCTTGTATTTTTATGTTTTTTGTTATTTGGAGGAGAGAGACATAAAAGTGAAGCAAAATTACATATTTAGCCATAATTTTAACAGAATTGTGTTACGAACTTACGAAATTCTAACTAAGCTAAGCTCAAGTTGATAAAGTATCAAATTTCAAATCACTGGTAGGTAACTTAAATTTCGGCCAAATTACAAGTGAGTAAGTTGTAATTTACGCTTAAAAATATTTTATAGATGAAATAGTTACACACTTAGAAAATTTATTAAATGTTGTAGTATTAACAAAGATTTAGAGTAGGTGTTTTTTAATTAATAATATGTGCGTGTAAAAATTTTCATGTTGAAATCTGTCTTGTTTTTAAATTATGCTGATTTGTTTAGTGGTGCTTGTGAACTAGGCCGCATATCTTATTACAATGGGATATAGTTATATTGGTGCTAGAGGAAATATAAATGTCTGGAGTCCAAGAGTTGAATTGCCAAATGACTACACTACTGGTCAAATTTGGCTTAAAAATGGTCCTGGCAACAGTTTTGAAAGTATTGAAGTAGGCTGGATGGTTAGTTCATTAAACAAAACATTAAACCCATTTTTCAGTTCATATTTAAAGCCCATTATATTAGTTACAAAATTTTTTTGTCAAATTTGTTAATATTGTTTTCTCTTTTTCCAGGTCAACCAAAAGTTATTGTGTGATACACAACCTCGATTTTTTGTACGATGGACTGTAAGTACTTTTTTACTAAGCCAAAGATGAAAAATAGCATTCTCAATTATATTTTTTATACTTAATGTGTAAAATTTCCACTGTTTTAAAACTTGGACCAAACCAGTTGGTTGGTCCGGTTCAACCAAGAACAGGACCTAGAATTAGTCTGTAAAAACCATGAAAACTGCCTGTTCAACAAGTAAATACCAAAAATGGAACCTATTTTCGATTTTTTGACCGATCCAATTTTTAAAACCATTAAATTTTATAAAAGCACAAAATACAAGAACACAAACAATCTTAGTTTTCTTTTGGAAACAAATATTAATTAGCTAGAAATTTATTTTAATTTATTTGTTTATTCTTTTGTACTTTTTTGATTAGCTGGATGCGTACCAAACAACAGATTCCATTAACCTCATTTGCTCTGGGTTTGTACAACTAGTCAAAAGGTTGGATTAGGTACAGCTATTCAACCTACATCACAGAAACAAGGAAGTGAGGAACCAATATGAGATCATAATACGAATTGACCAGGTAATGAAAATACGAAATATCATTTTTTATAATGAATATTTTTTCACAAACTCCTCACACATTCTTACAAAAGAAGGAGGGGATGGATATATATATATATATATATATATGTATATTATATATATGTGTGTATATATATATTATTTTTCTTTAATTACCTTCCCTCCCCCCCCCCTTATATACATACATACATACATACAAATGCTAGTTTTTTTGTTTTTTTGAAAGAGTTTCAACGTATAGCATTTGTTCCTGATGATAGCTCTTTATCATCAAATATCATCAGACCAAGACATCAATCAGTTTTTGGTGTAAGCGGTCATTGAAAGCTAGATTTCTTATACAACTATCAGAGATTTTACCAGTTGAGCTAACTGGAACTCATCACACAAATACTAGTTGATAACCCATGCAATTCATGGAAATTTTTTTAACATAATATGTTTTTTTGTCATTTATTTTTTCTCTAATTATGAAATTTGATAATTATGATAGTTATTAATAAACATTTAATATGATTTTGTAAGTATATGAAACTATATATTCTACAATTTAAAGAAAATATAATGTTTTAAGATTTTAATAGAGGGTTTAGATATTAATAGAATTTAAATTCAACTAATATATATATATATATATATATATATATTATTTTTGAGAACAAGGTGAGTGAAGTTTTATTAGAAAATTAAGACAAATTGGATTGGAACACATCGTCCAAATTCTCAGGTAGATCTTCTACCCATACATCAATGTCTATAGATAAAACTGCTCTCTTAGCTACGTGAGATTATGATACCTCAAAAGTTTGTGACATAATACTGTGAGGTTAACCAAAAATCAAACTTTTATTTTATTTTATATATATTATAAATAAATAAAGGAGGTCAAGAAAGTTTGAATATGAAACTGCTCTCTAAATTTGATAGAATAAGTTATTTATACGTGTGGAGAAATAGGGACTCAAACATGCAAGGCAATGCAACATGGCCCCTCTTCAATTAACAACTCATCTATATATATATATATATATATATATATATATATATAAAACCGAAGCCTCTGACATCTCCACAGTTTTCCACATCAGCATTATTTAAATAAAAAAAATCAGTAAAAAAAAAAAACATAAAATCTATACATTATTTAAACCATTTATATTTTTGCAACTTTGTTACCTATCCTACTGAAACACTACTAATCCTATTAAAAAGTGAAAACAACATCTATCCTACTGGAACACTACTAATCCTATTAAAAATGAAACAACATCTAAACCCCATTATCTCTCTCTCACTCAAAAGCTGAAACCATCACCTTCCTTCCATATTTGCGTTATTCACGTTTCATATATAAAACCGAAGCCTCTGACCTCTCCACAATTTTCCACATCAGCATTATTTAAATAAAAAAAATCAGAAAAAAAAAAAAAAAACACATAAAATCTATACATTATTTAAACCGTTTATATTTTTGCAACTTTGTTACCTATCCTACTGAAACACTACTAATCCTATTAAAAAGTGAAAACAACATCTATCCTACTGGAACACTACTAATCCTATTAAAAATGAAACAACATCTAAACCCCATTATCTCTCTCTCACTCAAAAGCTGAAACCATCACCTTCCTTCCATATTTGCGTTGTTCAGGTTTCATATATAAAACCGAAGCCTCTGACCTCTCCACAATTTTCCACATCAGCATTATTTAAATAAAAAAAAAATCAGAAAAAAAAACACATAAAATCTATACATTATTTAAACCGTTTATATTTTTGCAACTTTGTTACCTATCCTACTGAAACACTACTAATCCTATTAAAAAGTGAAAGCAACATCTATGCTACTGAAACACTACTAATCCTATTAAAAGTGAAACAACATCTAAACCCCATTATCTCTCTCTCACTCAAAAGCTGAAACCATCGCCTTCCTTCCATATTTGGGTTGTTCAGGTTTCATGTTTGTACGTCCAGGTAACATGTTTATACACTGTAGCATGAAGCTTTGACCAAAAATAAGATATTCTGCATTTTGGGAAGCACATAGTGGCAGAGGTATTATAGCCTCACTTACAAATTCCTTATTTGTAATATATGCTTCTATATATTGTCGATTTTTGTTTTTTTGGTTAGAAATTTTTTCTTACTTGGCAAATATTTTTGTTAGATCCTTTTTTTTGTTCGTCCCTAAAATAATTTTCTGATTTTTTTTTTAGTATAAGGTTGACTGTTTGTCTATGTACATCTAATTCCTAAATATTGTAGTGTTATACTGTTATAGGGTTTCACCAATGGCTCCACTACTGCTATAGCTATTTTCACCAGGAGTAACCAATCTTTTTGTTATGTTTCTTTTTTGTTATATTTCTCTATTGTGAAGTCATATATTCTTTTGTTTTGATTTCTCACTTCCTTTTTTTTTTTTTTTTTTTTTTTTTTGTTTAAAATCTGAAATTGTCTAACAGATTTTAACAACTATATCCACAATTATTATTTTGAAGGTAACTCATATTTCTCTATATTTCTTTGTTGTGTAATCACACAGACATTTATATATTTTTGTTTTGTTTCAATAATTTTTAGGCTCTGAATATTCAGATTCTTTAATTTTTTTGGCTTTTTGAAGGTTTTAACATTTGAATTTTTGGGTTCATTTTTTGCTATAATTGAATTTGTCAACTATATAGCCTTGGATTAGTCTTTTGACGGTAGCCACATTTTTCTCTTATATTTCTCTAATGTGTGATCAAATATTTTCATTATGCTTTAATAATTTCAGTTTTGAATCTTATACACAATACATTATAGATTTATGCAAAGTTTTTCCGTGCATTGCACGGGTTAGTGCTTTAATAATTTCAGTTTTGAATCTTATACACAATACATTATAGATTTATGCAAAGTTTTTCCGTGCATTGCACGGGTTAGTGACTAGTATAAGAAAAGCAGAAAGAAATATCTACTGGGGATAGAATAACAAAAGTTGTGTTCTAGGAGTTATTGTTGCCCCAAGTGTCTATCACCTTCTTGCGACAAGTGAGTACCATCTCTTAGTGACGTATTTGATGAATATTAAAGATTTTTATTCTTCCACAAGTTCTCATAAAAAAATACAAAATAAAAATGTGAAGAAAATACAAAAAAAAAAAAAAAACCATAATATAAATAAATAAAGGAGATCAAGGCACTGTAATATGAACTTCCTCTTTAAAAGCAATAATATAAAATTTTCATACGTGGTTATTATGCAACACGACCTCTACAATTGACAACCCATATAAGAAAATTAGAAAGAATATTTATGGGGAATACACCAATTAGTTGCATTAATAATTCTAAAATAGTAAAATAAAAAGAAAATGAAAGAAAACATTCGAAGGCATATGATATAAGAAATATTGGCGATAATCGAGAAGCATGCTAAAATAAAGTAATGGAATAACTATAAAGCCATTTTAACTTTTTGATCTTGAATCTATGGTTTGCATATTATAAAGCAAAGAATAATTTCAAGGAATGATTGAAATTATTCATTAGGCAAGAGGAATACCAAATTGAAGAAAAAAAACTACCAAAAATCATATTAATAGAAGTAATTAAAAAAATGACATTTTAATTAAGAAAATAACAGAGAATATATGACATGTTAATTGAGAATTTGTAATTGACCCTAAAAAATTTGGAGCTTTTTTTTTTTTTTTTGTTAATTAAAATTATTGTTTGGATGTTCTTCATTCACATAACATAGATATGATCAATTAAATATAAAATATGGGAAAATTAGAAATAATATTTTTGGGGAATACACAAAATAGTTGCATTAGTAATACTAAAATGAAGAAAAGGAATGATGAAATTCAAAAGGCATATAAGAAATGTTTGAGGAAACTGAGGAATTCGAGAAACATACTAAACTTGGGTAATGAAATAATTATAATGTTATTATAATTTTGATATTGAATCTATGGTTTGCATATTATAAAGCAAAGGATAATTTTGAGAATCACTTAAAATTATTCCTCAAGAAAGAGTCCGTTGATTCAAGCTTATGGAGCCAAAAAAAAAAATAGAAGCAAATAAAAATTAACATCAGTAAAAATAGTTTTTTTTTAAAAAGACAGACATATCAATATGTAAGAAAGTAATAATTAATAAAGAATATCACTTTGGATAAAATAAAAGGGAAAAAAAAAAAAAAAACACATATAAATAGCCAACTCTAATTAATCAGCCCAAAAATTTTGGAATTAAACTAAGACTTTGTTGTTGTTGTTGTTAATTAAAATTATTAGTTAAATTTTCTTAATTCACAATTTCACATTCGATTAGGCTGTAATTCAACACAAGTTTCACATGGTATATCCTTTTTCAATGGTACAGTCCTTAATATATTGCCATCAATATATATATATATATATACCATTTTCCTTTTCTCTTTGAGTTGATGATGATATGCAATGGTTTGTCTAAAATCCTTTTTTTTTTTTTTTTTTTAAGGATCCAAACACCGAAAAATGGTATCTAAATTATGGAGACGAGGTGCTAGGGTATTAGCCCTATGAAATTCTCCATTATTTGAAATCTAGAGCCATAATAGCTCAATGGGGAGGGGATGTTTATAGCAAAAACACGAAGGGAGTCGAACCTCACACTACAACAGCCATGGGGAGTGGAGATTTTGTATCTGGTCTGTGGGGATCAGCATGTTTCATTCAAAATATTTATGTCTTGGATATACTTCCTTCAAGTTGTTCTACCCTGAGTGAGTATATGTTAATTCAGAGGAACCCATGTGTTACAGCGTTCGTAATTTCAAAGCGACTGGTGTATCTATGCCTACGTTCTACTTTGGAGGCCCTGGTCGAAATCAGAATTGTCCATGAAAGCAAGAAGATATATATGTCGAAGCCAACCAACATTTTCCATCAATTAATAAATAAAAACCTCTAAAACCTAGCTGATGCCTTCCACATAACAGTTGTGGATAATTTTATCTGTAATTGTGTGTTTGTTTGGTATAAGCTATAAAGCAAACTGTTTTTTACTTTTTATCTCAGCATTTTTTTTTAAAGCTGACTTGTTTGAATATAATTCAAATAAATTTAGTCTTATAACTCAAATGACACTATCAAATGTTTCTCATGGTGACATTCAAGGTTTAACCGGTGTCACTAGGACAATTGTTTTTTTTTTTTTTTTTTTTTGAGAAATAATTACAACATGCTGCTAACCCCGCAGCTCGAATCATTTCCCCCCTAGACCCTCAAGCACTTTGTGCATGGGGAGATGCCAATTCAGCTACAAGACCTTTGACAAGAAAAATTGTTAATAAACTATTTTAGAATAATTTCAACACCACTTTTATGGAAAATATAAAAAGCGGTCAAAACAATTCATTGCTTTTTTTTTTTTTTTCCATAAAATTTTTTAAAACGAATACCCTTGAAACATCCATTTATTTCTCACATATATTATTACAGAGACCTAACCTTAAGACTCTGCGATTTGTTAATTAAGTTTGAGTCTTCCAATGCTTGACATGTAGTAAGGTGATTGTATTTATTGAGAATGATTTAAATAAGGACAAAGTTTAGCTACAAAATTGGTTATAACTTAAGGCAACAATCTTACTTAATATCTTTTTTATTGAAAATGAATTTTGACAAATCTAACATTGGATTACACATTCTTCTTATATCCTTCATGCTTGCAAAATTTATAAAAATTAAAGATCAATAGTTATGTCATCAATAAATAGTTTAAATTACAAGTTTTTGTAATTTAAAATTATGCACAAAATATAATTTTATAGATTACATAGTAAATAATATCTGATTGGCACAAGACTTGACATGTTTATTAAGAGCGTAAAGAACATGCAATTCAATAATTAGATTTTCGAAGTATGTAGTAATGTTAATGATATTAAATAAGGTTGTAACCAATTTTATAACTAAACTTTGTTCTTTAGATAAGTGATGGCATATAGTACATAATAATCTATCCATGTCAATTTTTTAATGTAGTTGTCCACCACATGTCAATAATTAACGCTCCTTAAGATACTCTTAGCTAAATTCCTTAATAACCAAACCTTAATTAGCAACTGTTATCTTCTTAAATTATTTCATTCATTTATACCATTTACACTGCCTTAATTAGATGCCTAGATCAATTGACTTACATGTCGTTTAACTGTTAGACCTCCTCAATTTCATCTATGGTGAATGAACTGATTTAAGTTCTACTGTTTTTTTATCAAGGCTTCAAGACTTCAATGTGAGGACACCATCTTGTGATCTTTTCATTTGCCCTCATCTTGTGATAATTAAATCCTAACTATTTGTTTATTTTTTCAAAGATCCAGCTGAGTAACTAAATATTTATACTAATTGGTTGTAAGTTAGAACTTAGAAGTATCATGAAAAAATGTATGTACGTGGAACTACAAAAGCAAAAAAGTTTAAAGGCAGTTTATTTTTTTATTTTTTTTATTTTTTTTGAGATAGAAGTTTAAAGGCAGTTGACAATATTAAAAAGCAATACAAGCATGTAATTCTTGCATATACACATTGGTTGCATTTGTATAAACTGTTATAAAACTGTGTTTTGAGTTTAAAATGACCATTTGTAAAAAAACTATGAGGAGTTACTATTGCCAAAAAGAGTTTTAATTAGGTTTTAAAAACATTTATTTAAGCTCCCAAAACACCTAATGAAATGGACCCATCATCTTCGATATTGATAAATAGAACAACTTTTCTAATAAATAAAAACAGTGTGAAAATTTGGGCTAGGCATCATTGCCATTAGTTCGTAAAGTGAATCAGTATTGTGTCAACTATTTTTGCAGTGACGGTTCCAGAAATTTTTCTCAGGATGTTTCTTAAGAACCATAAATTATACAATCTAATAAAAAGATAAAGAGTTATGCTAATGAATGCCCTTAGGGCACTCATTAATAATCTATTTTAGGAAAATTTTAATACCACTTTTATGGGGAATGAAAAAAGCTGTCAAAATATTAATTACGTTTTTTTCATTTCCCATAAAAACTTTCTTTAAATAGATTATTAACCAGTACCCTAAGGGCATTCGTTAGCATTTTCCAAAGATAAATTCATATATTGATAACAACAATAATAATAAAAACACGCAAATACATAAAATTTACAATTGTCTTCTATGAGTTTTCATATTTTGAAATCAGTGCATGATAGTCTCATTATCATTTTTTTTCAATGTACACAACCAAGTAATCATTCATCCACTGAATATGGAACAAATTATGAAGCAAAATTAAATTTATTGGCATAAGAAAAACTGAGGGTGTTCCCAAATTTTTTTTGAAGGGTAAACAAATAAAAAAAATTAAATTATTATATATATAAAAATTTTTAAAAAAAAATATCAGGTCAAGGTGGTCTTGGGACCACCCTGGCCTTAAGGTGGCACCGCCTTGCATTTCTGCAACTGTGATATGGCTCTGTATTATTGGCTTCCTTTTTTATGAATATATTATTAGTATAATTACCTATGTTAGTGTATAGTATCATTAATTACCTGTATTATTTTTTAAGAATAAAACTAGATAAATTACCTGTATTATTGTATAGTATAATATGGTATGGCCTATTTGAAAAGCAATAGGAAGCTAATAATAACCCACCATACCCAAAACTCACATCACAGCACCTAGCTTCGTATCTCTACGTTGAAGGCCAACAGGCATGGACCCAAACTAGTCAAGCCTTGCATCATGGGGGTCGAGTTTTTGAGGGTATGATGGAAAGAGATGTGGTTTCTTGGAGCTCTATGGTCGATGGGCATTGCAAAGGGGAAATGATAGGTGATGCTAGAAATTTGTTTGATATCATGCCAGAGAGGAATGTAGTTACTTGGACGGCAATGATTGATGGGTATATGAGGTTGGAGAGTTTCAAAGATGGATTTGAATTATTATTTACAAGGTTGTCAAAATCGAGATTCTACGCAGGATCATAGGAGATAGGTAAGATCGTGAATCGTAGGATCGGATTGTGAATCGTAAGATCCTACATTATTTGAGAAAAAAACAAAAAAATACACATTGGTATGTTAAATAATCACATAAATTATATATTCATTGATATAATTACCATACATCACCATATCTATTTGTAAATATCATTTAAAAAGACCAAAAACCTTAAAATGTGACATTCTATTGAAATATTTTTTATTTGAGTCCAACTGATACTCTCTCTACATTAGAGTAGAAAAACTTGGTCTATTTGAGATTTTATTTTTCATTTGGGTCCAACTAAGCCTTTTGTCAAATTAAAAAAGATTACAAAAAACCAAGGTCGTTTGGGATAATCAAAATCGTATGATCTTACCAATCCTGAACAATCACAAAGATCTTTGAAAGATCCGAATCATTTTGAGCAGGTGAGATCGTAAAATTGTAGGATCATAGGATCCAGACCGGGATTTTGACAACCATGATTATTTAGGTGTGGGTAGGACGATGTATTCCTCTAATTGGATTTTTTTTTTTTTTAAGTTTTTTCTAAAATTAAGAAATAAATAATAAATATTAATTAAGGCCAAAACGAAGCCGTTTTGGTAAGTTAATGGTAGAAACTAACAATACATTAACAGAGAACTTAATTGAGAAGGAATGAAACTTAAAGGACTGAAATGATAAAACCCAAACTTATAGGACTGAAATGATAAACAGTAAAACTTAAAGGGTGCATTTCGGCCTAATATTTTGCCTTTTGGTTTATTGGATAGCTAACTCCTATTAGTTCAATCATAAAATTTATTGAACAAAGTCTCTCTCCAAACCTCAAACTCTTTATATATTTTTATATTGATTAGGAATTTTGAAAATTTAATCGTTAGACTGCATTTTCTTATTATATCTTTTATACTTATAAAATTTCAAGAAGATCAAAAATCAATTACTATGCCATCAAAAAAGTGTTAAAGTTTCAGGTTTTTGTGATCTAAAATTGTATATAAAAAATAGGTTAATTATCTAATAGTAAATAACATTCGATTTAAACCAAATTTGATATGCATGTTAAGAACATAAGGAATATAAAATTTAATGGTTAAATTTCAAAGTTCACACATAAAATATATATAGATACATATATATGTGTGAGAAGTTTGAAAATTTTCTCTCCAAACTAATTTGGAGAGAAACTTTATTCAAATTTATTATGGTCAAATCAGAGATCTGATGGCCTACGACTTCATGAGATCTTTCTAATTAAATGCATGCCAACTCATGGGCTGATGAGACTCGTGGTAATCTAATACCTATGGATAATGATAATGATTTGCTTTGACTTTTGATATGTATGCTATTTCAAGTGTTGTATGAATACTAGCGGTAATCTCATGTATATGTCTGGATATATTTAAAAGATATACATTAAGATGCATAGTATAATTCTTACATATATAATTTAGATATTATTGATAGTCATTCTTATAATTTTTTAAAATTCTTTAAAAAGTCGTATAAGAATATTATTAGGTAGAAAATGTAAATTGTTCATTTAAAAAAAAAATTATGTTCATTAATTCTCAACTCTTTAATTTTTGCATACAATAACTCACTTTGATGGATATTAATAATGTGGTCCCACATTTGACTCCAAAATTGAAAAATAAAACTCTATCTAAAAATAAATAATTTATGACACATTGTGCAAAATTGGAGTTTAATTGTAGAATCTAATTGAATTCTCTCAAATTTACCTCTAGAGAGAGAGAGAGAGAGAGAGATAAGGACAAGCAACCTGTCATAAGTGAATCTATAACTAAGAAAAGCCAAGCTCTAAGCGCCAATGATGCATGCCAACTCATGTGACATCTATATCTCATCCAACTCAGCCAGATTTAACATAATCAGCGCCAATGATGCATGCCAACTCATGTGACATCTATATCTCATCCAACTCAGCCAGATTTAACATAATCATTATTTAATGTAAGCAATAAAGAAACATCAAGTTAATATCCAAATAAAATGTATATTTCTCTGTTCCCAAATTGTTTTTTTTTTCTTTTTTCTTTTTTGAGAAGCTTTTCCCAAATTTTTAGTTTTCTATTTTCATTTTGAGATATCTTAAAATGTTGTCTTAATTTCTAAAATTAAAAGTTACTAATTTACTAACTTTTTTATTATGCTGCTACTTTATTTACAGGAGGCAGGAGCATTTGAAAATTAAAAAAACCGCAATAGTTGCATCATATAGTAGGCACTTGGAGTTTTTTTTTATTAGATTTGATTTAAAAGATAAGTTTGAATTTGAAGGCAAACCAATATAGTTTGTATTGTATTAGGAGTATGCTTTTTTGGTTTGATTTTATTTTATTTATCGAAAAGAATATTCCAACACAAACAGTAAATATATTCATTTGTTGTAGGAGTCCTACTAAATTCTAATTACGTCACTCATCAGTTTGTAAAATAAAAAGGAACAAAAAAAAAAAAAAATCTAAAAGAGCTTATTTCAAAATTTTGATAATTTTTTCTTAGGTAAATTGCAAATTACATCCTTAAAGTTTGGAGGTGCTTAGATTTTACCCTTTGAAATTTCAGAATTTAGATTTTACCTCCAAAAGTTTGAAGGTGTTTGAATTTTATACCCTAATATTTCAGAATTTGGATTTTACCTCTTAAATTTTAGAGGTGTTTGCAAATTACACCTTTAAAGTTTAGAGATGTTTAGATTTTACACCCTAAAATTTTAGAATTTGGGGGTGTAAAATCCAAAAACTCCAAAACTTTAAGAGATAAAATCCAAATTTTAAAACGTTAGGGTGTAAAATCCAAATATCCTCAAATTTCAAGGGGTAAAATCCAAATTCTGAAATTTCAAAGTGTAAAATCTAAACACCCCAAACTTTAGGGGTGTAATTTGCAACTTACTCTTTTTTTCAATTTAAACAATATAATTTTTTTATAACTTCATTTGAGGGTAATTTTGCAAAGTTGGGTTTTCTAAACAAGAACACCAATTTGGGACAAAAGTACTAGCAATATTTATGACTTTTTTTTTTTTTTGAAGTATAAGTATGTCAGGCATTTATTATGATTTTTTATTTATATGAAACTATATATTCTACCAAAAATTTTAGGACCACAACTTATGCCACCACTTTCCTATGTGTCATGTGATTGACTGTGAGTAGTGGGAAAAAAAATAATGGATCCATGTAAAAGTGACAAGTAGTCAATTATAGTCTACCACATTATGATGGTTGTAGCAAAGTGTGTATAATAAGTTGTGGCACTATAATTACTTTTTTAAAAAAAATTTCATGTCAATATTCTAATGGAATGGTTAAATATACATAGAATCTCTATAAAAATAAATAAATAATTATAGGATCACTGGTGGCTCTACATGCAAGTAGGGGTGGTCACAGGACCGACTTGACTTGCAAAAAATTACATATATACACTAGTAAAAAAAAAAATTATATGTTAAGCTAACATATTGTGACCACCCTAATAAAAATGTTGAACGCCCTATCTTGAGAATTACAAAAAGTTGAGTTCAACAAAAATAAGAATAATTCTACATTTACAACATTTTCATAATAATTTTACAGCAAATCCAATTTAGTAATCTATTAATGATTCTAATTTGGACTCAATATTGATATTATTTTTTTACCCACCAATAACAGTTTTTTGCATAAGATTTATTGTAAATATATTGTAGATGTAGATGTAGATGTATCCTTACTTCAAAATTATTTATGCCCCCAAACATAATCCTTAATCCCTTTTATAAATAAATAAATAAAAAACTTAAATAACAACAATAAATATTAGCTCAAAATAACTACAAACATAAACCAAACAAAAACAAGATAAGACCAAACAACAACAAGTGATCTAATTATTCAACAAAAAGCCTACTATAAAACAAAAAGATAAAAATCGTTAAACATTCAAATTTGTAGCTCATTTAACCTATTCACTAAAAATAATCTTTAATTTCATTTTTCCCTAAAAAATGGTATCAAGAAAAATATTGTGGTTGTCAGTTCTCCTTAATAGTGATGACAGTTATATTCATTTTGGCTTTGTAGTCACAATAATTTTACTCTCCTTAGTGACTCAACTCAAAATTGTAGCAAATATTCAAGTTATCATTTTATTAGATTTTGAATAAATTAAATTTTTTAGTGACCATCCTAAAAAAAATTCCTAGAGGATAGAATCTATATATATTCTAAACTCAATTTAAAAAAAAGAAAACATAATTATAAATATTAATATGTCAAATCAAAAACTTATGTGCATGATTGTCAAAATCCCGATCTGATACTACGATCTTACGATTTTACGATCATCCCTACTCAAAACGATTTGGATCTTTCAAAGATTTTTGCAATCGTTCAGAATCGGTAGGATCGTATAATTCTAACGATCCCAAATGACCTTGATTTCTTGTAATCTTCTCTAACTTGATAGAAGGTTCAATTGGATCTAAATGAAAAATAAAATCCCAATAGACCAAGTTTTCCACTTTAATGTAGAGAGAGTGTTAGTTAAACCCAAATAAAAAATATGCTAACAGAGTGTCACATTTTGAGGTTTTTAACCGCTTTAAATGGTGCTTACAAATGGATACAGTGATATATGATAATTATATTAATGAACGTATAATTTATGTGATTATTTAAAATATCAATATGTATTTTTTGTTTTTTTTCTCAAATAATGTAGAATCTTACAATCCACGATTTGATTATACGATCCCACCTACCTCCCATGATCCCACCTACCTTCCACGATCCTACATAAAATCCCAATTTTGACAACTTTGCTTATGTGTCACAATATTATGGGACCGACAAAAAGCCAGATAGATTCTTCCCATGTATATATGTAAAGGGACGCATTTTAGCAAGTGTACTTTTATGGAAAGTCAAGGATGGCATGGAAAACTTTCCTTCTCTAGGCCAAACGGCCTTCTTTATATACCTTTAATTGAAAGGGCTGTCAATCATTGTGTTATGTTTGGTTTTTTATTTTTTGATGAAAATTGTGTTATGTTTGTTAGTTTGAGAGTAACAGAGTGCTAAAATGTGGAAAAGAGTAATAATGTCATTCTTTGCGATGGCCTTGCTTGTTTTTGATGGTGGAGTAGATGTAAAAGCTGAAGCAAGAAAAACTTTATCAGAAATTGATAAGAAATTGAAGCTTCTCAATAAGCCAGCAATCAAGAGCATTAAGGTATATTTTTCTATTATTTCATTTTTTTTTTTTTTCATTGTACTTGGGATAGTTCCATCATTTCCTTAACCATTCGAATCTATGTCAGGATTGCCTCTTATTTTCAATTTTTCTAAATTATGCAATGTGAAAGCTTTGATTGTTTTCCTCAAAAAAAGAGAAAAAAGAAAAAAAAAAAAAAGTTAAATCAAATTGGTATTCTTGAGTTGAGTGAGTTTGGAATTACCTCAATCAAAAGGATTATAGCAGCTCATAACTGATCATGTAATGATTTTCCTTGTTTATTACACTATGTTTGGTTCAGAAGGAAGAGGAGGGAAAGGAAGGGAAGGGTTGTGTTAAACAATAATTTGTTTTGGGTGAGTTTGGTTCAACTTTTTGTAAAATTACATAATGAAAAAGTGGAATTTTCAAAAAGTGCATAATTGAAAAGGTGCATTTTCAAAAAGTTGAGTGTTTGGTAAAAACTGTTAAAAAGTACTTTTTGAAAAAACTGAATGTTTGGCTGGCACTTATAAAAGTGACAGTTTGAGGGATAAATTACCAAAAAGGACAATGTATATATAAGAGCATCTCTAGCAGATTAGACAAATTTTTGTGCTGTTTGGACAATCAACAGTGACATTTATCTTTTGCCTATCCACTTTTTTAATTTTTATTTTGTAATCAAATTTATTCTTTAAAATTTGTCTATAGACAGTGACATTTAGCTAATTACTTAAAATTTGTTGTTAAAATATTATGAAAATATTGTGGTAATATTTTAAAATTGTGATTTCTAATACTTTTCCTTTTTTTTCCTCCATACGTTACCTTTTCCTTTTTTTTTTTCTCTTGTATTTTATCCACCACACACGTGTACACTATTTTGTCCACATCCTCTCCTTTTTCCCACACCTCCACCTTCCAGAAGGCTCTCTCATTCTTTCATTCTTTCCTTTTTCCTTTTCCGTTTTTTTCCAGAAGGCTCTCTCAATTCCAAAGCTCTTCGGCTCTCTCAATTTCTTCTCTTTTTTTTTTCTTTTTTTTTTCTTTTTTTTTTCCACTTGATTTCCAAAAGATCTCCACTTCCGCTTCTTGACTTATATGAAGCAAATTGCTCGCGGACCTGAACTAAAAATTGAGAAGCCTCACGACCTGAACTGAACACTGTGGGTTCGGTCTTTCTTCTTCTTCCTCTTCTTCTTCTTTCTTTCTGTCTTTCTATGTGTTTATGGTTGTTTGGCTATGGGTTTGTGCTATTTGATTTCTGTATTTTTGGATTGTGGTTTGTGTTTTGGGTAATGATTTTAATCTTCGTATTCATCTTCTTCTTCCTCTTCTTCTTCTTTCTTTCTGTCTTTCTATGTCTATTTTTGGTATGTGTTTTTGGATTGTGGCCGTGGGTTTGTGTTTTGGCCGTGGGTTTGTGCTATTTGATGGGTATTTCCGTAATTTTAATTTTGCAATGGTAACCTACTGAAAATGCGCGCGTTTTCATTTATGGACCCCTGAGGGTCCATAAAAATTTCCGCATTTCTCCTTATTTTTGGGCTTAACCAAACGCATATTTTGGTTCGGCTTTTTCAAAAAGCTCTTTTTGGGTTCAAAATGTGGAAACAAACGGGTAGAGTCGGTAGACCGCATATTACAATCATATGATGAGAGAAAAGAAAAGATGAGAAATTCAATCATATGAGCCCACATATTACAATCCTCCCATTTTGGGCAGAAATGAAGAAAAATGCTTCAACCAAAAAAGTGGGACCTAACATATTTGACTTTTCATGTTCTATAATTACATTTTTGTCTATTATTTTTTACTCTCTCAATTTTATGAGGGCATATAAGTAAAAAAGTATACACTTTTTTTTCCATTTCCTCTCTCTTTGTCAACCAAATATAGATATTTTCTTTCCATTTCTCTTTCCCTCCCTATATCCAAACACACCGAAAGGAAATATTTTCTTTTCTCTTCATTTCTATTTCCCTTCTCTTCCTCTTTTCCTTTCTCTTCCCTTTCCCTAGCTATAACCAAAAATGGTGTTAGCCTTATCTATGAGATAAAGATAACATGCATTAATGTCGGTTGCAGTTATAGTTATATAGTGAGATATTTTGATATTAATATTAAAGTATTTCCATTTGTGTGTTCTTGTAGAGTGAAGATGGAGATATCATTGATTGTGTTGATATTTACAAACAACCAGCTTTTGACCATCCTGCTTTAAAAAATCATACAATTCAGGTACATTTGCTTTCTTAACCTTATTCTCTCTATTTCACTTCAAGAAGAAAAAAAAAAAAAAAAAAAAAAAAAAAACCCTTATTCTCTCTCCATAGGAGGTTATTTATTATAATAATAAAAAAAGTTAATTTTGCTACAATATTAAAATATCTTGACACGATATTGTTGGGATAGAGCTGTAGAGAAGTCAAGTAAGATTTTTTTTTTGTATTTTTTCTTTTTTAAAGGAAGAGTTTGTTGATATATATATACCATTGCAACCTGAGAATTTCTAAAAGTTTTAAAGTAACTCTCACTAAATCCACCAAATGTTTTTAGAACCCTAACCAATCATTGTTAAATAAACAATTTAGATTTTATCTTGTTATCAATAACTTTAATATTAAAAAAAAAAATACTAACTAATTTTGTTTATTGGTATATATTAAGAAGATTCAGAAAATTAGTTATTGCTTCTTTTCCTGTAAAAAATACCCTTAAATTAATTAACCAAACACTTAAAAATGGGGTTAAAATAGTAAATTGGCAAAAAAGTTAGTTATTGTTTTTTTTACTGTAAAAAATACCTCTACCTAAAACTTAAAAATAAGGTTAAAATAGTAAATTGAAAAAAATAATAAATTCCTACTTCTACGTTAAAATACCTTCTTACTTCTTATAAATTCTTACTTTTACGTTGATTTAAATTTCTACTTCTACTCACTAACTCCTTACAAAATAGGATCACTTTTTTGTTAGTTTTAAAACTCCTCAAATCTACAAAACTTACCCACATATTCTTTTCTTTTTTTTAATACTTTATCACGATATAAAGTAGTCTTTACCTAAAAAATAGAAGAGCTTATGACCATGGGACTTTAATTTAAAATTTTATTTAATGTAAATATACTTACTAAATAATTTAATGTTCCATGTAACATGCAGATGAGACCAAACACTATTTTTGCCTCCGAGACTTCAACTACTGAACACGAGTCATCTCCAGCAATGTTAACTCAAACTTGGCAAAAGAGTGGAAGCTGTCCAAAAGGAACAGTAGCCATTCGCAGAGTTAAGAGGAAAGAGTTATTAAATGCTGATTCCCTCGAGCACTTTGGAAGGGACGGTCCACGGACTTCCTTTGCTGTAAACACAACAAATGACAAAAGTAATTTTTTTGGAAGCTTTCCCGCACCCGAACACTCGGTAATTATACGAACATATATATTTAGTGGCTTTATTTGTGAGCAAATATTCAGTACTCGAGGAGTAAAAGCGAAGCAGTAAAAAAAAAATAATAATAATGAATCTTACTAATTAAATATGTGGTAGAATCTGCGGCTATATTGCCATGTTCCAGGAATATCTAATAATTTTTTTGTTTTTGTCATAAACTTGAGTATTTGATATGGTTTTGCATGCAGTTGTGTTTCTAGAATTATGAGGAATGCATATAATAGATTTAATAGTTAAGAGGTAACATATTCATAAAATGAACAACTGAAATACACAAAAAGATGTGATTTGAAATGAAGAAATTCGCTCAAAAATAGAGATAATAGTTCTTGATAAAATTATGAGAGAAAGTCATTTGAGATTGTTTGGTCATATTTAGAGGAAAAATGATCAATGCATAGATGAGAAAATAGTGAGCTAATGCAAGTTGAAGAACAAAAAAAAAGGGTAGGGAAATACCAAAAATAACATCAATACAAGTAGTAAAAAGTAACATATCAATTAAGATAGTAACAAAGAGTATGATTATAAAAAAGAAAAAAAAATTGGTGAAAAAGAAGAATACACGTGGGAGATCTTGACTAATCTATTGTCCTTCTTATAAATAGATCAAAACATTGATTCATGGACGTAGATACACAGTTATTAGAGATTAATGGATGGTTTTGAATCTTTATAGTATTCACATAGGAGATTTTATGTTGGGGAAAATATGTATAATTTTTTACAAAGGTGTCTTTAATAAGACATTCTTCAAATTTTACTGAGAAGATTTTGTCAGTGTATCTACTTACACAATAGAAGAGCGGTATTTTTTTTTTTTTTATGTGAAAAAAGTAAAAAAAATCTGGAAGAATGATAATAGGGATACTATAAATTTTACTAGATAATTTTTACAAACTAATGTATAGTTAATCACAAAAAAAAAAAAAAAATGCTAAAATTGTTAGAAAGGTTACAGTGATATGGCAATTAGCGTAATTGGTTTCAACGTCTAATTTTTTTTTTTATTGGTGAGTGATGGCACATTAGCATGTAAAACTCATATCGTAAAACTTTTTAGTCTTCGTAATATCACTCGTAGGGAAAAAAAAATTTAAAAGAAAGAGAAGAAAAAAAAATAGTTTGATCCAAAGATCTAGCGCCATCTAAAAAAAATGTTTGTACGTTTCTCTTAACAATATATAGTTGAATATGATCCAAAGGGATTTTTTCTTGAATATATTGGTGGATAGAAAATTTTTCCATGTTAAATTTTGTCCTTCTAATTTTACTGTTTTGTTTGGTAATGCTTTGTGAACCAGTATGCAAATCTCTATGCAACGGAAAATAATTACATCGGTGCTAGAGGAGACATAAATCTTTGGGATCCTCTAGTTGAATCCTACAACGAAATCAGTAGTGCTCAAATTTCGCTTAAAAGCGGCTTTGTTGAGAATTTTGAAAGTATCGAAGCAGGCTGGATGGTTAGTTCATTATCCGAAACCTAAATCCCAATTTGTGGGTACATGATTAAAGCACATATTATATATTATTCATTAGAATTTGTCTACCAATTTTTTTTACTAATGAAAGGAAATTACCTATTCTTTATTTTCATTCTTAAGATGTGGTAATGTTATTTTCTCTTTTTTTAGGTCTACCCAAATTTATTTAATGCTGATGGTCAACCTCGATTATTTATACGTTGGACAGTAAGTACACTTTCACAAAATCAAAGATGGGAAATGCCATTCCTAATATGTTTTAGTTCCTTTAATATGTTTGAGTTCTTTATATATATATATATATATATATATATATATATATA
This sequence comes from Quercus lobata, assembly GCF_001633185.2. Classification (NCBI taxonomy): domain Eukaryota; kingdom Viridiplantae; phylum Streptophyta; class Magnoliopsida; order Fagales; family Fagaceae; genus Quercus; species Quercus lobata. The sequence continues at coordinate 1,755,272 of NC_044905.1, forward strand.
TATATATAAGCAACAAATAAGCTAAGAGCCTTATAATTTAGCTGGTAGTTTTTTATGTCTTCAATGGAGATATCCAGAATTTAAATTTTCTCATCTTCATTGTAGTTGTTGAATTATTAATATAAAAGAAAATGACAATATTAGTCTTTGTGTCTCAAAATATATATATATATATATATATATATATATATATATTAGTTTCTTTGGCAATCAACTTTTTGAATTACTCTGAATTTATACGGTAGTTCATTTTGTTCTTTTTTTCAGTTGGATGGATACCGACGTACAGGTTGCATTAACCTCAATTGTGCTGGGTTTGTTCAAACTAGCTCAGTTATCGCATTAGGTTCTACATTTTCGAATGTATCAACGCTGCACGGACCCCAATTTCAGATCAATATCCGCATTGACCATGTAATGAAATTCTCTCTCTCTCTCTCTCTCTCTCAAGAGATAGAGAGACACAACTCTTCTCACAAATTTTTTTACAATAGCTATGGTTGCAAATTGTTAGATAATAAAGTGATACGAGTGAATGTAATAGCTAACTAATGTGACAACGAATAACAATTTGTCAACTCTTCAAATTTTTTTTTTTTTTTTTTAAATTTCAACTATTATGCACATATCATTTTCATATTCTTTTATGTTTTCGATTTTAGGATCCAAGTACCAACCATTGGTGGCTACATTATTATAACGAGGTAGTAGGTTATTGGCCAGCAGAAATTCTGTGCTATTTGAAGGAGAAAGCCGCAATAGTAGCATGGGGAGGAGATGTTTATAGCAAAAATGTGAAGCCAGGCCATCCCTCTCACACTACAGCCTACATGGGGAGTGGGGAAGCTGCATCTGAACTTTTTGGTAGAGCAAATTTTATTACAAATATTAGGATCATTGATTATTCCCTCCAGCTGAAGTACCCTGATCCGGCATTCTTTGTTGTTGATGAGCCCAATTGCTACTCTGCTTTGATTTACAAAGCGCATCCTAAAAGTGAGCCCTATTTTTACTTTGGAGGGCATCCTGACAACAATTGTGTATATAATAAAAAATATCTAATGAAGCGAAAGATGATCTCATAAGACTGTCTTATGAAATATCCCCTTGTTCATGAGAGCAAGAAAGTTGAAAAAGATGTATTTCTTTTCTTTTCTTTTTATCTTTTGGTTAGAATATATGGGGAGGAGGAATTTGAATTTATCTTCATTTTAGGAGAATTGGGTAATATCATGTGCATTGTTGACAAAAAGCATTGTAATTTCAATAATTGAAAATTTTCACACAAGTTCAATTAATTATCATTTTTTATTTACTTGGCCAACCCCCACGTAATGTGATTGTGTGTGTATATATATATATATATTTCTAGAGAAAATCAGTAAATGCGACTTTTGTGTCACAATTTTTACTACAATCCTAACATATGCAATTGTGAGTGGTGGCGTGGTTTTAGAAGTATTAAATTAAATCTTGACTTTTTGAAAAGCAACAAATTAAATTCTAGAGTCAAATCATAAAGGAATAAAAAGGAACGAAATGAAATTGAATGCACTTAATAACGGAATAAAATGGAAATCAAATTAATGAAATGAAATGAAATCAAGTAATCTTATTTGGATATTTTAAAATAAATTAATGGAAAAGTAATAAGTAACTTTTTTTTTTTTATGGGAGTAATAAGTAACTTTGTTTGGAGTAACAGAAATAGAAATGAATATAATTATTTTTATAACAACATTACTATTATACCCCTATTTTAAAATAAATAACAAGATGTTTAGGAGTATTTTGGAAGTCACACATTTGAGGTAATGAGGAAAGAGAGAAGAATGTGTGTTTACTCCTATCCAAACAAAAGAATGGTCTTTCCTTAAAAACTCTCAAATAAGAAAATAGAATGAATATTCTAAAATGATTATTTTCATTCCATTCATCTCCGTGAGCCAAGAATGGCATAACCCAAGCGGAAAAAGGGGGCTCACAGTATCTCACCACAATGGACAAGACACCTTAGTAAATGCACAATTTTGGCTAGCCTAATGCAACCTTGTATGTCATTTTTGCTCAATTTTGTCTAAAATATGCATATTGCTAGCTTGCTATAATGCTTTTTTGCCAAAAAGAACAAACAATTTAAAAAAAAAATATTTATAATAAAAAAAGGTATAATGGGGTGATCATACCCTCTAAGTCTAGGTTTGCAAGCAGAAGAACTAGTAAACTATAACAGTTATCCGAGCCCCATAAAGACATTATTAGGAATTGAGTTAAGGCGTGGATATTTTTCAAGTATTTGCTAGTTCTCATTACGGGATTCGAATGTGGGACTTCTATCCCCAAACCATTTGGGAATAAGCTTAATGACTATTAGACCACTGCCGATAACAAATAAGTTTGATTAAGATTTGGCACGGAAGTTATTTTTAATTTCTTTTTGTTATCTTGTTTTGTTTTTTCTGTTTCTGGGGGGGGGGGGGGGGTGAGAAAGTGAATGCAAAAAAGTTAATGGACACTTTTATCCGTATCTATGGTGATGGAGGTGGAAATCTAAAAATGGTTGGCAAATGAAAAAAAGTGTTACAACAAAACAAAATATAAAAAAGTAAGCAAGTACCATTCACAACAAAGCCAGGTCATTGTATAGTAGGAGGACTAGTTCTAGTTCTACCATGTAGGGCCCACAACTCCGCACTTTTGCTCTTTTCCTTTTGTTAAAGAAGATGAGATCTTATAAGGAAATGAGGAATCCCTAAAGACAAGCTCACCCACTTCATCTCTCTGTCTCTGTCTCTCTCTGCGCTCTTTTACATCCCTATCTTAATTCAACAACTCACGCTTTTCCTGTTCTTTCCTCACTTCATCTTCGAAAGCTCCTTTTTTCTCTGAGCCCCGAGTTCTCTGAAATCGCTTAGTTTCCGAGAGTGTTGTCTTTTGTTTATTCAGAAATCGCTTTGTCTTGTAAGAGGGAAGTTCCACTCTACTCTTCTGGAACCGTGGGTTGACCTTGATTTTTCAAGTTTCTGCAACTGGGTTTTCTTTTTTGGAGTTCAGTTTGGGTTCTTGGCTGTTGAGAAATCAGCCAATTTCTGAGAAAGTCAAGGTTTTTGGTTTCTGCAAGTGGGTTTTATTTTTGGAGGTCTGTTTGAGTTCTGGGCTACTGAGAAATCAGCCAAATTTCGAGAAAGTTAAGGTTTTTGGTATCTGGGTTTGATTTGTATTGGATTTCTGCAAGTGGGTTTTTTTGGAATTAGAGGTCTAGTTCATGAAATCCATCCGTGGATTTCATGTAAGACTGAGTTTTTGTTATTGGGGTTTGTTTTGAATTGTAGAGAAAAAAAAAAAAAAAAGAAGAGAGAATGAAAGCTGGGAAAGATGAGGAGAAGATCATGGGGCCCATGTTCCCAAGGCTTCATGTTAATGATACAGAGAAAGGAGGGCCAAGAGCACCTCCAAGGAACAAGATGGCTCTCTATGAACAGCTAAGTATTCCCTCCCAGAGGTTCAATACGGGGGTTTTGCCTCTTACACACCCAAATAACACTAGCAGTAGGGTTCTCCCAGCATCCTCAAGCCAGGTAATTGTTACTTGTTAGAACTAAGAACTTGTTTGTTTGCTTTGTTTATCATGTTTTCTTGTGGAGTATTACCTTTTGATCTTTTTATTCTCGAATTATAAGTTACTAGGCTGGAGGTTGCTTGTGAAATCATGTTTAACAGTGAATAGTGATGTACTGATGTACCATAACTTTGGTTTTTAAATTGATGATTTAGTTGTTATTCTTAATGAAGAATGATAGAGAGGATGTAAAATCATGTTCTGCTGTTTTTATTGGGTTGAGTCATAGTTGATAGAATTGCTTGTGATTTTGGTTTTTAATGTGCTTGAAACGTTGTTCAAGGGAGGAACGAGGTGATTGTTTAGCCAATGCGCTATAGATCAACTCGCACCTCCTCCCCTTAAAGTGATGAACCGTAACTTTGGTCCCAATCTGATGATTTAGTTGTAATTCTTAATGAAGAATGATAAGAGGGATATACAATCAGGTTCTGCTGTTTTAATTGGGTTGATTCATAGGTGATAGAACAGCTTGTAATTTTGGATTTTAATGGACTTGAAAGATTGTTCAAGGGAAGAGATGAGGGGATTGTTTAGCCAATAAGATATAGCTCAACTGGCACCTCCTCTGATTATAAGCTCTAGGTGGAGGGTGTGGTCATGGCCTCATGGGTTCAAGACCCATTGGTTTTGTGTGGATAACTTACCAATGATAAAGGGGGGAGAGAGAGAGAGAGAGAGAGAGAGATTTGGGGATTTTTTAATAGGAAAAGTTAACAAATGTTCTAAGGGCATTGGTTTAGGAAATGTTTTTAGAAACTTTTTATGGGAAAAGAAAAAAACAACTTATTTTTTTGACAGCTTTTTTATATTTTCCATGAAAGTGGCATCAGAAGTTTCATAAAATGGCACATTTACAAATGCCTTAAGGCCACTTGTTAACCGGACCCTTATTTAATTTAGTTATAAATATTATATCTTTCCTTCTCCACTCAAATGGTAGAATTCCAAGAAAGGCATGAAAATTTATGCTCTATGTAGGAGCTTGCAGGAATTATTTCTTGTGAAAATAACCCCAGCTGCATGGTTTTAGTATTAGGCAGTATGTATATCTATATTTGTGGTTTTCTTACATATCCAGAAAAAAATTATGTTCTTTCATGTTTGAACACCCTTGAATATAGAGTAGCATATTCACATGGACCAATACTAGGGTACTACACGAACAACTTAGTTCTAATGTTTCTGATTATGGGGAGTGATCTATGTTTGTAGGGGAGTGGCCTTGAAAGAAATTTTCACTTTCCGCTTCACGATCCTTCACCAACGCCCACTCACCGGGCGGAGACATTTCTTGCTCAACAATCTGAAGGGTCAAGTTTGAACAACTCATTGGCACAACTTGAGCAAAGAAACGGAGTAGGAGATGAAGATGACTTTCTTGTTCCTGTATTTGTTCAATCAGGGGCAGGTAGTAGAACTCAAAATAGTGTAGATAGGGAAAAACTCACTCCCTTTAATCCTAGGTATTCTGGTCGTTCCATAAAACACCAAAATTTTTGTGATAAGGATCCAAAATTAATGACCTCCCTGGGTCCTGATTTGAGAAAAGAAGTGAGATGTGAGATTGAAGAGGTCCCAAAAGTGAGTGGTCCAAGTCATTCAGCAAAATCTAAAACAAATCTATCAACCAAAGAAAAGATTGAAGGGCTTGTGAAGGAGTCTAATGCAATTCCAGATCAAGAGTATCAAGATTTCCCTGTGACTAATATATGCAATTTAGATGATTCTGATTTACAACAAGAGTTCAGAACCAGGTCACAGCCAATTGACAATGGACTTGTTGGGTCTATAAGGGAGGGAGATGTTGCCCATCAAAGAAGAGTCTCTCATTGTAGGGAGGATGACAGCAGTCCCAATGAGGCTGATAATGACTTTCAATATTGTGGAGACAGGTCAAATGTGTCACTACAAATGGCAAACGTAGACAAGGGTGATGATGTCTCTGAGACCTCCATGGTGGATTCTATATCAGGCTTGGATATCTCTCCAGATGATGTTGTCGGAATGATAGGTCAGAAACATTTCTGGAAAGCAAGAAGAGCGATTGCCAAGTAAGTCTCCATTCTCATTGATATGCACTCAAATATGGTGCCTCATGGTGATTTCAAAGTTCAAGGATGCAATGTGAAACTTTTCTTAAACTATACAGAATGTTGATATATGCTCATATTGGTAATGACCATAGCACTCCCGTGCTATCTCACTTTAATGTGATACTTATACTTCAGTATCAGAAAATGGCAATCATAAGGTATTAAAAAATGCTCCATATTTATGTGGAAATACAACCGCAACAAAGATGGAGTTAGAGGGTCGGAACTTTATTTTTTTTGGTCATTAAATGGTCAAGAACATTAACCTTTGAAAAAAATAGAATTTGTGATAGCATAATTGACTAGAGATCACGCCTCATGAAACAGAGGTCACTAGTTTGAATCTCCCCTTCCCCCTCCTCTTGGAGGAAAAAAATCTATGGAATTTATTTTTCCACATTATAAATAGTAAACATAATTTATCCAGATTTAATAATTCTTCCAGTAATTCTCTTAACTTGTGCTGTTACTAAGGTAACTTCAGTTTTGTTTTAGGGCTTCAAGTGATAGCCAAGTGGTAATGACATCCTTTGTGATGCCCCATGTCTATGATTTGAACCCTACGACCCCCCACCCACCATTTACTTATCAAAAAAATTCCAGCTTTGTTTCCAAAACTTTTGTATGTTGGCTTCTTATATCCATTTATTCTAGTCATGTTCCGATTGAAGAATTTGTACATGTCACCTCTGTACTTAGCCTTGGCAATCTTTGATTGTAGTTGATGACTGTAAAGAGATATAGAATATTTGAGAGTCTTCTTAAGTTTATGGAATGTGATTTAAATTCTAGATATTTTTTTTCTTGGAGAACCGTAGTGATCACTGTACTGGAAAATTAAAAGTCCTATCCACTGAGCTGCTATATTGTATCTTTTGGGAAATCTTTATATCCTGTTCTCTCAGTCAGTCAAATTAAAGCTGCATTAGATTGTCGTGTGCAGTGCGAAATACTAACATTAGGAGTATAGATATCTATTTTGAACTGAAGAGTTGCAGTTATGTCTTCGAGGTTTGGGAGAACTCTTAGTGTGTAGTCACAAGATCCCTTCTAAAGTGGCTTTTTTGCATGTACAAAGGCCCTTGATGATATTTTTACAGTGAATGCTGGATCATCTTACAACAGGGAAATGAGCAATCCTAATAGAGGTATTTTGCACAAGGCCACCCCCGAGACAGTAAATCATCTCAGTATTCATTGTCCTTTACCGACTGCTTTTTCAGATGTATACCTGTCTCGGTTTATTATTGCTTATTTTCCTGGTGAACATGGGGGTACTTTTCCTATTATGGCAATCGAGGGTGTGGAGCAAGAAGAGCAAGTGGTGTGATATGATCCTTGGAGCTGTTATTGGGTGGATCTTGGAGAGTATTGACAATGTGGAATTGTTAGTGGGCATGGTGACGAGGTGGATAATTCTCATATATAGTATCTTGGTGGTTCTATTTTGGAGGTTTTTGTGGGGTTGGGAGTCCTGTTCTTTTTATCCTTTCTCTGAGTGTACATTGTTCCCCCTTTGTACAAATTTTACATCTTCCACTTTAATAAGATTTGAAGCGCTGTCCATGCAAATCAGAAAAAATATATAATTTGTACATATGTACATGTGAATTATTAATTTATGAAGTTACATCTTGCATTTCCTATTTGGTTTCATTGTCCTGAGGATTGTATCTGATGTACTCACAAGTGAATTGTTGTACATTGTAATTGTAATTATGATTTTGATGCTGTAGTTACAATAAAGAAAGAAGAGTGTAAATCATGTACCTTGTTTTTGAATTACAATTTTTTTTTCCCGCTAGAAGCTGTATCATGTATTTTGCTTCCCCTTTGCATCTTTTGCACTAAGATTTTATATGAAATTTTTTGCTAAGTGGTTGTAAGGAAATTTGTTGAAGCACTGTTTATGCTAGCATCTCAAGTTTTTAAAATTTTCACGTGTACAATTGTATTTCTGTGCCCAAGATATTACCTTCTTCTGTTTGGTGAAATTGTGTATTCTTCAAGGATTGTTATCAGCAGAGTTAATTCCACGTAGAGTTAGAAAGAGGTTTCTGTCTTTGGTGAATGAAGTCAGTGGAGAAGCAGATACTTGTGTGCAGAGAAACATATATTTTTATAATTAATAAATGTTGCAAGTTTTGAGGTTTTGTTGTTTCTGATGTAAATAGTGCAAGATTTAATAATAAAAAATTGTTAAATATAAACAAATTAAATTAATTCACTCGCCCAAAGTATATGCCTAGTAAGCTTTGCATATGGTGAGACTTGAGAGTTTTGAGGGACTGTAAATTGCAGCTTAGCCCGTCAAATACTTCCTTCGTCTCAAATTGTACGTCAACTTTTGTGGGTTATTTTGGTCTATATGATGATCCTTCTAAAATGATGCTATCTGGTGCTTGATTCAACTAGAGCCAGTTGAATTTCTGGTATTACCTTAAGTTGGTTATATGTCTATGGAAGCTGCATTTGATATATTGTCTCATTTTGTTCTTGATCCAACTCCTCTTACTCTTTACAGTCAGCAAAGAGTATTTGCCGTGCAAGTCTTTGAGTTGCATAGATTAATAAAGGTAAGGTGGTCTTTGCCACTGGTTAGTAGCTTCTGGTGGTCTGAAAATGCTTTGCGTATTTATTTCATTTACGTATAACTTGATTGACCTAAAAAGCATGTAGCCAAATTCTTTTTATTCAACAGGTCCAACGACTGATTGCTGGATCTCCACATCTTTTGCTTGAAAATGGTGCTTATCTGGGCAAATCTTCATTGAAAGTTTCTCCAGCAAAGAAACTTCCATCTGATTATGTTGTGAAACCACCAGCACACATCACTAAGCGCAAAGATAATTCTGAGAAGCCAAACCATAAAATGGAATGTTCTGCGGAAAATGCAGTTGGGAAGACATCTCTTTCCACTGTGAAAAATGGTAGTCAGCCTTCAAATTTCGGGCCTTATCTAGAAAACTCTCGGCCATCACCAGCAGCTACTGATGGTAAAATGGGTCCTTGGGGTTTTCATCAGTCACCTGGGCATCAATGGTTGATTCCTGTAATGACTCCGTCTGAAGGGCTTGTATACAAGCCTTATCCTGGACCTGGGTTTATGGGAACAGTTTGTGGAGGATGTGGACCATTCAGTCCAGCTCCCTTGACAGGTAGCTTCATAAATCCAAATTATGGGGTTCCATCTCCTCATCATCATCCAGGAATTGGCATGCTTCCCGGTACTGCTCCAATTGGTCATACGTACTTCCCTCCATATGGCATGCCAGTCATGAATCCAGCCATGTCAGGTTCAGTAAACCGGTTTGCTGGACCTGGTTCACATGGTCAAACTGGTCAGTTATCAGGAGGGGAAGCCAACCCTAATATGCAGCATCAGAGTTCATGTAATGTGCCAAATCAAAAAAGTAGAGCTGCTTCACAAGCTGTGAAATTTCAGGTATCTAAAGACTCCGAATTTCAAGGAAGCACAGCAAGTAGTCCCAGTGAGCGAGCACAAAGTGTTGAGATTCGTCACACTGCAGATGGGAGAGATGCACTATCCCTTTTTCCTATGGCTCCAGTAGTCCCAGAAGCAGCTCCTCAGCCTTGTGAAACTGACCAGCCAACACGAGTGATCAAAGTTGTGCCACATAATCCTAGATCGGCAACTGAATCAGCAGCTCGAATTTTCCAATCTATACAAGAAGAGAGAAAGCAGCATGACTCAGTTTAGTTCATTTATTTGTTAATCACCTTTTGGCAAATGATCATGTGCTCATCTAAGTTGGGGTGGTGCTTGGTCATTTACTCTCTTAACTTTTTTTGGTATGATGCTTGTAATGTGTTGTCTCTGTTTGTTTTATAATTGTGACCTACTTGTACAACGTATTCATATGTAGATATGTTTCTGGAAGATATGTTGTCACTTTAAGTTTGTGTTGGACTTTTGGCAGAGGTGGCAATGCTGTTGTAGCGGAGGATTGGTTATCACTTATAAATTCGATAGTTATTAAAAAAATATGAAAGAGATATTTATGTCTTTTTTTGTTTTTTTTTTTTTTAGGGGGGGGGGGGTAATAAAAGAGATATTTATGTCAAATGAACACATTTTTGTTTTTGTTGATTGATTTCAGTGATGAGAAGTTTTTTGGATGTATGATGATTGTTTGTTTTATTATTATTTAGGTATCTTTTTTGTATAAAAAAAAATTAGCAGAAAGTTGCAAATTCTATTGCAAAATGCTAGCCAAGTCAACTAATATTACAGCATGACAAGATTTTACTAATGAAGCTAATTGAAATTCATGTCAATGTCTAAAATATTGTTCAAAAACATATCATACTAGGGATAGGTCATATTGTTCAAAAACATATCATACTAGGGGTTTACCTATCGAGCATCGGTTGGTTTTGAGGACTATGGCAATTGGTGACAAATTAGACGGCCAAAATTTGAATTTATCGAATCGAGTGTTGGATTTTTCACAATTAGAATAACCACAATTAGACACATAGTTACACACACAAATGTATAATTTTTCTATCTAATAAGTATGTGTTAGGGTATTTTTTTTTTTTTACACCTAATTTTATTTGGGTACCACCTATTTATTTTCAAACACCACTAATAAGTTGATGGGGTTTTCCCATATATTTTTTGCTCTATTATTATGTTAATCACAAATGTTTCATATCTCATTATCTAAATTGGGTTATAATATAAGTCATCACAAAAAGCCCAAAAACTCATATTTTATCCAATTTTATTATCATATTCTATTTAAAACCCAAGAATACTTATGCTTGGCAATATTTAAGAAGCCCATGATTCAAGTCCATGGCAAAACAATTTTATCAATAGAATTCAAATCCATGATCAAAGCTCATGATTTAAACACATGGCAATTTATTTATCCAAAACCCAATTCTCATTGGCAACATCAAAGCCCAATTTTTATTGAAAACATCAAAACCTAATTCTCATTGGCAACATCAAAAGCCCAACTTACGTTGGCACTATTTAAAGCACAATTTTCATTGACAACATCAAAGTCCAATTCTCATTAGCAACATCAAAAGTCCAACTTACGTTGGCACTATTTAAAGCTCATTTCTCATTGGCAATATCAAAACCCAATTCTCATTGGCACTACTAAAAGCCCAAGTTAACTACTTGACACTATTCTATCAAAAGCTCAAGGTTATTAAATACTCGGCAAAATACTATATCATAATTATTCTTAAACATATTATTACAATATTACAAGCTCATGGAATTTATGAATTATCTATTCTCAAAACCCATGGCAATCATCTTGTAAAAGCCCATAGAAAGTTATGATTGTTAGACCCATGACATATATTTATTGTTATAAACCCGTGAAATACATGGACATCATTTGCATCGACATCCATAATATACGCCTTCGACACTCATGGTAAACATTCAAACCCACAAGCTCATCAATTAAGTTATGATACGATTATTAGAAACCATGAACATTATTGCAACATGGAATTAATTAAAGTAAATAGTATTTACAAAAGTATTTTGAAACTTGTCCTATTATTTCAAACATTACAACTAATTGCTCAAAGGTCCATTGCAAGTATTTATGAAAAACCCAAAAATATTTACTAATAAAATCCATGAGGGGGGGAGGCCTCTCTAAAGATTTCTATCATTGACTACATTCTGCAGAAATTCAGCCCCTATTAAGCTTCCCTTAAGCTTCCCCAAGCTCTCTAGAGCTTACTCACAACCTTTCTCAGCCTATAGTCACCATAACACCAACATTCACCACCTTACTTACACCTTCCTACTCCATAAACGTCCCATAACTGACCAAAGGACAGCGACCCTCTCTGAAATTTTGGGTTTGTTTGCTATATTGCTCGTGGTTTAGCCTCCCTCAAGCTCACCACTCATCATCCTTAGCCCACACTCATCTAATCTCAGATGTTCTCTCCCCCTTTTCACACAAACACAACCCATAAATGTCTCTCAACTAGTCATAAATAGACCACCCACAAAAATTCCTTAATCTTGGTGTTAATCCCATCTTACTCACTCAAAATAGCTCACATTCACCTCATTCATGTCTTATAAACACACACTCACCAAAATCTTAGCTTAATACTTGCTGCACTGAGCTGGGGATCTCTCTCTCCCTTCATTCCATCCTATTTTTCCTCTTTTATTTGTAACAATGGATCCTTTAATCTTTGTTTGTTATTATTATGATGAAGGATATACTGTATTTATAACAATTGAATTTTTCCCTCACATTGATGTAATGATGGCTGAAAGTACTATAAGTTCCCCTAACCGAGACACACAAGGACCCCCAGGACTGAACATTTTCCTAAATCTATTTAATCATTGACTGCTGGACTCTAAGTATAATTTCACCCCTACCGCTGGAGATAATACAGTACCGCTAGAGGACTGATTTGAACTATGACGCAGTAAAAAGACTAATAATATAACAAACTAACAACACTAACGTGTTTATTATGCTTTATTGTTGTCTTCTTGTTAGGGTGCAGCCTCTATCTCTTGTTTGGGCGGACTTACACCACACCGATAACCTTTGGGCTTTATTTCAAGGGCCCATCGTTGAGTTTCGGATTGGCTACCTTATATTCTATTTGGGAATATCAAAAATTTCCCCCTCAACAGTATGTACACGTTTATAGTGTTATATATAAACATAATATATTTGAATTGCCTATTTTAATATTTTCTAAATTAAGATGCGTGAATTTGGATGTATACATATATAATTAACACATAATTATAATTATAATGACACTTGGCATAGAATTTTAATAAGTTATATATGATTTTAGGGATTTAAAAGAATGTTGAGTTTTGTTTTGATAGATCATATATAATTGAGATGAAATATATTAAGACATAGTTATTTTGTATCTTTTCTTTTCTTTTTCTTTTTTCTTTTTTTGTTAATATTGAATAGATGTTAGTTTTGTTTGAAAATGTTTCCTGGCTGAAAACAAACATAAATTTAGTTTTGAATTTAATATATTTCTTATTTTTGATTGGTTTTTCTTCTTCTTCTTTTTTTTTTTTTTTCATGTTTTGATCAGTCAAAGATAAAATCTTGTTTGTCCACTTGCATATATTTTATCACAATCTATTAAAAAACAAATCTAGCTTAATTTGGAATGCAATTTATGTCTTGAATAAGGGATAATTCTATGATACCTTTGGAGTATGATAACCCCAATGATCTTGACCATTCATTCCAATTGTTGTAATCTCAACCATTCCAATTTTTATATACTTTCAAAAATAATTCTACTATTTAATATAAATAAATAAATTCAAATCTGCTCATCAAATTATATCATCACCAAAACCCAACATACACACGGCTATATAAAAAAGTCACATTCTCAAATAAATAAATAAAAATGTTAAAAAAAAAAAAAAAAAACTCAAACACCATAAAATTACTATACATTTTTTATACTTAAAACTATAATTATTTGTGGATAATAATAACTAAAAAATATCATACTCTTTATTTTCCATATATTTATCAAAACAAATTGGTATTTTTTTTTACACAGGAAAAATAAAAAGACATGTACACGACTATAAGTCAATATTATGAGACCTATGTTTTACTAACAAGTGAGACCCATATGTGAGTGAGACATAAAAACCACCGTATCAGTATCAGTTCAGGAGATACTTTCTCCTTTATATCATACACTAAAAAGTAATGTTGAGGACACATAATTTGTCACAATTTTGTGTCACAACTCGCCACGTGGTGAGTTGTGATTGATAAAAGTGTGATGGTGACACACTTTTGTAAACCACAATTCACCACATACCAAGTTATGACACAAAATTATGGTAAATTATGTATCCCAACATTCCTCTGCACTAAAATATCGGAGATGTGAAAAGCAAAATACTATAGCCTTCCGCACGGGATCATAACCCAAAAAAAAAGCAAAAACCAAAAGACATTTTGGAGTATAAAACCCCCCGAAAGTGTGCAGAGTAAAACTTGGCTTGTCCGATCATATGGCCTCTTCTCCTCCCTCTCCACATCAGACTCACATTCCTCTGCCCCCAGACTCTGACTCAGGTCTCTCTCTCTTCAAATTTCTATTTCCATTTCTCTCTCTAATTTTTTTTTTCAGTGAATAATTCTTCTAGGCCTATATATATATACTGTAAAATGATATTATACGGTGATTATTCTATTTTTTGTTTTTGCAATTTGATCCGCTTCTGTTATTATTGTTATTGTTCTTGTTTTGGAATTGCGAGCGTGTGCGTGAGTGTGTGTGTGTGTGTTTTTTTTTTCTCCCTCTTTCTTTTATGCTTTGTTTGGCTGGCGAGAAAATGCGGAAATGGAAAGCATGAGAAAACTACAGTTTCCGATCGCGGAGAATTCTTCTCTCGGAAACTCGATGGAGTTATTTGGACGGTTTGTCTAGTCGCTGGATACGGAATTGAACGTATAGTTCAAATTTGTGTTTGGTTTTTCTCTACTTTTCGTTATTTTCTAGGTAACCAAACACGGTGCCTTTATGCGTCAGAAATGAATTTCTAACTTAAATTTACTTTACGTTAGCTGAAAATTTTGTGCGCGTAGCTTACGTTTTCACAATAGGTTGAGTAATTCTTTTGATTTTGCTCATTGTTGATTTGATTTTCCACTGCAATTCCTCATTTCTTTCTGTAACTCTCACATAATCCTATTCTGTGTTGTAGGTTTTTCATTTTACATTTCATATTGTTGTTATCACACACTCATCAGATAGTGCTATCGGTGCTTTGATCTTAGAAATCAAATTATAACGTTAGCAAGCTGAGTCATAGAGAATATTTTTATTATTTTGTTTTTGTTTTTGGTTTTGTGTGTGTGTGTATGTGTGTGCGTGTTTTGTTCGCGATGATAGATCTCAATAAGTGAAGAATTTGAATACCATTGCTGAATTATAACGTTTGTTTTTGTTTTTGTGTTTGTGATTTGTGTGTTTGTTGTATGTGTGTGCATGTTTTGTGCGCGAAGATAGATCTCAATAACTGAAGAATTTGAATACCAATTTTTTTGTTTTTATGTTTTTGTTTTCACACAGGCACAGTCATCAGGTAGTGCTATTTGTGCTTTGATCTTGTAAATCAAATTATAATGTTAGCAAGCTGAGTAATAGAGAATATTTTTATTATTTTGTTTTTGTGTTTTTGTTTTTGTGTGTGTGTTCTGTGCGCAGAGATGGATCTCAATAAGTGAAGAATTTAAATACCAATGCTGAAAATTTTTTTTTCTTATGATTGAATTACTTATTTTGTGTATAACAGGTGACAAGCCCTTGGATCATGAAGCCAACTTAAAATTGGTTCCTATCCATATTGTCACCGATGCATCTCAACTTCCTGCTGAATTTTTGGAGCCATCACCCGAAAATCAGTTAGTCATTGGTTTTGATTGTGAAGGTGTCGACCTTTGTCGTCATGGAACTCTCTGTATCATGCAGGTAAAATGAATTTGTTTTACTGTTTAATTCAGATGGCATTATCATACTCTGTATAATGAATTATATGTGCATATATATATCGTTCACATTAAGATTGCTACTAGTAGTCTCTTCACATGCACTATGCGTGTGTTCAGATGCTGGTTTTTCTCTTTATATGTGTGTGTGTGGGTTCTAATTTTATGGAATTTGAATTTTAAATTTCTCAATTTACCTTTATATCCTCAATTTTCCTTATTGGTAATTAATCATTAGAAGTTCTATTGACAGCTTGCATTTTCGGATGCTATATATCTGGTTGATGCCAGTCAAGGTGGAGAGATACTTATGAGAGCCTGTAAGCCTGCACTTGAGTCTACTTACATCACAAAAGTTGTTCACGATTGCAAACGAGATAGTGAGGTCTCTAATTGATTTGCATACTTGCATCTGAGCATGTGTCAATCAACCCCTCATTAAAGATATTATTTTCATTCCTTAATTTATTCTTATTTTGTAGGCTTTGTATTTTCAATTTGGCATCAAGTTGAACAATGTGGTGGATACCCAGGTGAGTAGTTATTTCTTGCCAAAATATCATTGACTTCTTTTATCGGTCATCTAGATTCCTTGTTATAAGTTGATGAGCTATTAAATTTCCAGCTTAGGACATATATATAACTTGATTTAGATAACCTCCAAAAAATTTCGTACTTTATTTATGTAGTGGGGAGGAGTTGAGCTCTATGTGTGAGGTGTTGGGTTAGCCATTGTTTGATTCACAGGACTTACAAAATTGACCAGGCCTTGTCTTTCTTTTTATCTGCTTTGCCTTTTTCTATTGCCATTTGTCAATACCTGTTATTATAGCAAATATTTTAGCGTTTACATGATTTTGTCCTTAATTTGCTTATTTATTTTAGGAATACTACTCTATCTGCATCCAGATGGTTCAATTTGACTGTCAGCTTTTGTGGTAATAATTCCACAGTTTAATGGCTACTGCTGGAGTTTGCTCCATTGGGAATAGCCTGAAAACCGTTGTTAAGGAGTGATCTTGAGCTTGAGAACATATTGATTGGTTTAACATGACAAAGAAAAATATTTTTTGTATCTTCTTTTAGCTTTTTTTCTGTTGACTTGATCTACCCATGACTAGTGGCTTGCTTAGTTAGGCTTGATCCTGCAGAGTAACCACCTTTTAACAAGGGTTGACGTACTAATGCAGTTATTTTTTAAACACTAGAACTTCTAAGAGATCACTAACTGATTTAAGCTGGTGTTCTTATCTTAAATCTAAACTTAAAGTGACTGTATTTTGTACTTAATAACTCCCCCCCCCCCTCCCCTTCTTCTGGATTTTCCATTGGAAAACATTTTTATAGTGAAGTAAAAATTTTATTGATTTAGAGGTGCTCATGCTCTGTAAAGTAATTTGATATTGCCCTTTTCCTTTTTTTGGTATCCAGATTGCTTATTCATTGATAGAGGAGCAAGAAGGGCGGAGAAGATCACTAGATGACTATATATCATTTGTTGGCCTCCTTGCAGATCCACGTTATTGTGGTACTATATGTGTCGTGGTATCCATTTGGATTTTTGTTTTTTCTGGTCATTAAGCTTTACATCTTTAGCTAAATTCTTTTAGAAGAAATTATTTGATGCTTGCTGGCAGTTTCTCATGTGTCCATTCTGTAAGATTCTCATGTTTAAATTATGATGTCAAGCATTTTTGGTGGTAATGTGGTTGGGTGGTGCATTGCTATGGTAGAGAGGTGGCTAATATTGTAGACTGGGTAAATAGCAAACATAGAATCCACCCCACCCCACCCAAAAAGAAGAAGAAAGAAACTCGATGAAAATGGCTTCATAGGTTTCAGGATTGCAAATGAAATTGGAATACCTTACATCTTACTCACTATTTCTGGTAAAAGATTATTCACTGGCTTTTAAGTTCGTGAGTCAACCCAGGAATATGGGGCTTCAATTGATTTACAAGGTATTAGTATTTTGCTTTCATCTACCCAACAACAATAGATGCCCTTACAAAGGATGTAGCTCTGTAGAATATCAGAGTTCAGCCACAACTTTATTCCTGTCTCATATTTGAAACATGGGCATGTAACTGACCTCCCAACCCCTGTCATCCTGCAGTTTCTTCCTTAAGATTATCTTTAGGTGGGAAGTTTTCCTTTTGTTTCTTTGCTAGGGAAAATGAACCTCAGTGGCCTATAACATTGCCTTGATTTATAAGTTCTGTAGTAGTAGCTGAAGGATGTAGGCTGGTTTCAATATATTTTCTAGTGTTGGTGTTCATTGAACCGAAACTTTGGTCTCTTTTTTTTTTTTTTTAGGTGAATTTTCTGTCCTAATTGCATCATTTATCAGAATTCTGATTTTTAGTAAAGAAAACAGAAAAATCAGGTGGATGCTTTCCATTTTGTTTTTTAAGTTAGAGGTTCTCCGTGTAACATCGCCCTTTTACAATTTTGTTCATTTATACTTAAAATGACCGCTTTCATGCTTTGAGAAAGGCAGGGTGAAAATGTCTTTTTTGGATATACATTTTATTTTTATTGGGTAGTTAGATGCACCTGGTGGGTATTGAATCCTTGGCTTTGGATATACCTCATTTTGTTGATATGTGTAAACTTATATATATATATATATATATATATATATATATATATAATTAGTACCTTGATGTGGTGTGCAGTGATTTGATGCTCCATAATTACAAGATCTGAGCATAGGGATAAATCACATATTAAGTTGATCTATCACAAAGTAAAGTTGAATATGTAGTAGAGCTATTAAAAGTATTTCACTAAAAATTTATGACTAGACAGATCTGAGTGCCTTTTTTCCCTTAGTTTATATTTTCTCTAGATTTAATAAGTTTTTTTTTTTTTTTTTGAACATGGGGATTTGTGCTACTGAATTTGGACTATTGCATTGAGTTGAATCCTCTGTATTGCCTTGGTTTTCACTTTCAATTTTTGAATGTAGGTATATCTTATCTTGAGAAGGAAGAAGTCCGAGTCCTCCTTAGGCAGGTTAGTTTAACATCTTATTATTGTTGTGGAAATTTTTTTTTTTTTTTTTTTTTTTTAGTCACCTCTATGTTTGCATTTGGTTTGGATTTGTTTTCATTTTTTAAAAAGATTATTGAATGATTGATTAAACATAAACAAATTGGTGAATAATTATGTTTGTTAAAAATTATATACGACACTTTCAACTCCTTATTTCGAAAGTAGCATTGAATAATCAACCCATGATTATATCAATTTTTGGTTAAAGTGGCTTTAGAATAATTAATTTCATTTTGTTTAACCAAATGTTTACCGTGAAATAAAAACTGATTAGTGTTGATTTTTACCCAAAAAAAATTGAGTATGTGTTTTTGTGATTGAAGATACAGGAGTTGGGACAGTTGTCAGTTGTTGACATACTAGGCATGGGGACAGTTTGGAGCTATCTCCTCCAACCCACTACTTGGTGATTTATAAGACTATCAATGTGTATTATTTAATCAAGTCACATAACTCATTAAAAAGTCACGTAACCAAAATTACACATGAATGCTCTCTTCAATCGCCACATAGTGAGTAGAAGGAAGATAGCTCTAAACTGGTTTGGAGCTAAACTGTCTCTGTTGGCACATTCTTTAGTTAAGGGCAGCGTGACACACGGGAAGTTTTGTAAAGTAAATAAAAATCATAGATAATGATAAAAAATAACATTAAAAAAAAAATGTAATAAGTGGGGGAGAGGGATTCAAACTTAGGTTCTCCTCAATGACAGAATTGTAACAGTGAACCGCAAGGCTCTTGGCGATAAAAATCAACAATTAACAATAGAAAGTGGAGATTTTTTTCTTCTTGTTAATTATCATCATCATCATCTTCATCACCAAGGTATTGATGAAAAATTAAAGAAGAAATAATAATAAATAAAGAAAAATTATCATCATTAATTTTTAACATTGAGTGCCTTAAAAAATGACGAGAACCGCATCAGTGTAGTCATGTCCTTTTCTGGAGATGGCCAAAGGGAATTCAGTGCATAAGATTGTAATTTGCTTTGCTACAATATTCTTAAATAAGTGTTTTCCAAGCAGCAGTGACTGTTGAATAATATTTATCTTCCATTTCTATTACAGGACCCTAAGTTCTGGACTTACAGACCATTATCAGAACTGATGGTCCGTGCAGCTGCCGATGATGTCCGCTTTCTCCTCTACATCTATCACAAGATGATGGAGAAATTAAATCAACGATCCTTATGGTATCTTGCAGTTCGTGGTGCTCTTTATTGCCGATGTTTTTGTATTAATGATAATGACCATGCTGATTGGCCATCTCTTCCTCCCATTCCAGGTGCTTATAATGTGAATTGCATGATATATTTTATATTGCTGTGTTTATAATCTTCTTTGGCTTTGATAATTTATTTTTCCAGATTTTATTTTTTGAATTCAAATAATGTTGTGTCACGGATATTCTTCTTAAACATCAAACAAGATAGAATTACTCATTAAGAATGGTGCACATATGTGAGCCTATGTTTCAAGAAAATGGCGAGTTATTTATATTCTTAAAAGCCCCGACTTGAAGGATAAATATACACAATTCCAGTTTAGAGTTTTCAGAAAAATTTGGTATGAACAGTAAACCCCTTAATGGCTTACCAGAACTTCTTCCTTTATCCTGATGGGAATCTGCCACTAAGCAATTGGCTGCATGGTTATTAGTATCAGATGATATGCGATTTATATAATCAGATACAGATTGAAATGGTAAGAGAAAAAATTATTGAATTGTATGTTTCTAGAGGGGAGGCTCATGTATTGGCCCTATTGAGCAATTCGTGCTGCATATTGTAGGAATTGTAATGAATGTATCAGTCCATATTGTTCGATACCTGAACCTGTGCAAATATGTTGAATTCTTGAGAAAGGTTGAAGAAAATTGGATTGCAATTCCCGGCTGCTGGTAGACAGAATGGGGATAGGAAGAAGGAAAGTTGCCAGATAGGTTACCCTACCTAGCAGAGGATGACATTGGGGGAAGCTTTAGAGTTTAGAGGTTTGGGATGTAGTCGGAGAGATTGGGTAGTTTTGGTGTTGGAGGGGTTTTGTTTTTAGGATGCAGTGATGAAATTTCTGTTTGAATGTAAGTAAGCGCTATACACTTTAATTGAATACTAATCCAGTACTGATCTTTATAGAGAATATCATAATGGACCATGCTCCAGAGGAAGAAATCCTTTCAGTACTTGATGTTCCCCCAGGAAAGATGGGACGTGTTATTGGGAGAAAAGGAGTTACCATTTTGTCAATCAAGGAATCTTGCAAGTATTTCTCTCTCTCTGCCCCACTTTTTATTCTCTTTTGTTTTCTTTTTTCTTTTGGTTCTTTACATCTAATGCATGTTTTGCAGTGCGGAAATTCTCATGGGAGGTGCTAAGGGCCCACCTGACAAGGTTAGTCTTTCTTCGTGACAAGCTGATGATGGTACCTGGCATATTGAATTCAACTTGTTAAGTTTAAATTTTGTCTTTGATGGTCCAGAAAGAATGACATTATTGCTTCTCCCAATTTCTCTCCCCCAAAATTCAAAATTGCATAATGCTACTTTACCAAATCATTTACAATCTCTAGAAACCTTTGCTGATTTGTGTTCTCCATGTACTTCCAAGTTCCAATTCTTTCACAATCTTATTTTTGCTCATTCCTTAGTTTAAAATTGTTATCATGCTCATGGTTGTTTAATTGAGCAATTGCATGCATGGAGTTTTCAAGATCTAGATATAAACATGAAGCCAATGAAGTTAGAGTCCGCTTGGTATGGAATATTAGAATCTAAAAAAAAAAGAGAGGGAGAGATAACCTGAGTGTGGCAACATGTGTAAACAAACGAATTGCAATTTTGCGTAATTGAGAATAGGCAAATCCTAAAAATTGTGGGATCTTAATACTTATGAAATTTGGAACAGCTTCATTTCTGGCTTAGTTTGGATTTTTTTTTTTTTTTTTTTTTTTTTGACATGATTTGAAAATCGTGAAATTCCCTCCGTACAAATTCCTGATTTTTTTTTTGGTTATCATTTTATAGGTTTTTATCATTGGACCAGTGAAGCAGGTGAGGAAAGCGGAAGCCATGTTAAGGGGCAGAATGCTGGAAATTTACTAAGAAACATATGTTATGCTTTTCTTGAACAGATGAACTTCATCTTTACAATAAGAGCCTTTTTCTTCTCTCTCCTTTTCTGGGGTGGTTAGGGGGAGGATTAACATGGAGACTTTGCTGCTTAATGTTTGTGAAAAATCACTCAGTTTTAGAAGCTGCTGCACTTTATACCAGCCATTTTGTTGTTACTGCAGGCAAACGAAATAAATTCAAAATGGATAACATGCTTAGTGGTTGAATCAGTGATGGGGCTCTGGTGCAAAGTTCTTTAAAAAAAAAAATAATAATAATAATAATAATCTAAATCGTTCTTTTATAACTAACTCAGCTCTTAGAAAATCAAATTAGAACCATTTTAATTAACTCAGATTCTTAGGTTAATAGGCCAACAGCTTTGGGTTTTCAGCTTAATCCTTCATTCCGTGTCTGTTTAATAACAAAATTTTGATTAAGTGTTTGATCAGGGGATGAACCAGTGGCTGCAAATAATGGGTTTTCAGCTTAATCCCTCATTCCACGTCTGTGTAATAACAAAAATTTTGAGAAGTATTAATTAGAGTGTTTGATCAGGGGATGAACCGGTGGCTGCAAATAATCTTAGGCCGTTGTCGCTGCTTGATCAAACGGCACTAGCTGCAGGCTGGCAAGTTCTTTAATGGAAGTAGGCCATTGCAGTTTGTGGCTTGAATCAAATTACAAAATGGGACCTGCGACTGCAAGTTTCAGTATGGCTTCATTTGGGAATTTCATGATATTATTGTCAGGGTTAAGTAGGTCTTCTAACTGTCAAAATAAAAGCCACCAAACAAACTTGGTAGACTCTGCAAGGAATGAACGAAGCCATGTTGCAATCGGTCATACATTCTCAGATCTTAATATTGTTCAATGTATATATAATAATATATAAACAAACCCAAAATGTTCAATGATTTCCAATAACCTGCCAATTATGCAAAGGAATATTGAAAGAAAACATGAGAAAGAGCATAAATGAGGAAGGAAAAACATCACTTCTGGAAGCCACCATATTGGTATTGTTGCCCACCAAGGCTTGAGAAGATGTCGTTATCACCCACTGCCTGTGAAGATGTGAACCCAGATTTACCAAGACCCGATCCCGACCCCATTGCTCTCCCCATGTAAAATGAAGTTGGGGGCCCCTTTTCCCTTTCATCTGATCCATCAGTTAATCCACCCACAATGCCAACATCTACCAGGGATACCTTCTTGGCTGCAAGTAAATTTAAATGAATATGGCACAAGTTCATAAATCAATGTTCATGTAAGAACACGTGGAAGTGAAATACACTATGGGAAGGTAATTTTTTTGGTTGAGAAATACACTTACGAGCAGCAATATTAAGATCAATCAGTCCACGGCTAAGTGAATCTGCCCAAATTCCAGACTTCACCTGGAAAGCATCCTTCTTGGGTTGAGTCTCTACTGAAGATTTTCCACCCAAATTATTAAGGCTTCCATCAATGACATCATTCTTTGCAGGTTCTGAGGATACTGAATCAGATTGAGAAGTGAATGCACCAAATAAATCAGATCCATCAAAATTGTTAAGCGGAACAGCAGCAAAGGGATCAACAATGTCAATATTTGTTGGTGCAGGATTTGGAGCTTTAACTTCTGCCCGCACAACTGGATCAGGGACCGCAAAAAGATCAACTGTGGGAGATACTGACGGAGTCATTGCCGGTTGGGAAGCAAATAGATCAACCTCAGTCTGCAGAAATGGTAATAACATTTGTTAATGCAGAAGAAAGGGGTCATTCATTGGCCCCTAGAGGAGAAAGTACACACCCTCTGTCTTTCCTACAGCTAATTAATTGCTTTTAAGGATTAAGAAATGACAATTCAAACATTTTCTACATGCTTGCTCATGCTTTCTTTTAATAAGGATAAATTACACTTTATCCCCCATTAGTTAGGGGCTCATTTCATTTTACTACACCCTCCCCCTCATTAAAGCATTGAGTGCCCTACTAAAGTTTCCAAAATATGGCAATTTAAGTTTATAGCCCTCTATCTAGGGGTGATCAAACACCCAGTCAAACCAATCCACCCAACTGACCTGAACCGAACCAAAGGGTTGCAGACAATTTCAGTCAGTTGGATTGGTCAAAAATTGGATGTAGATGTTTAAAAGTGTTTCAGTTGGATTGGTGGCAAGTTTAATAAAATTTCACCCAGCCAACCCAATTCAACAGATAAATCTCTCTCTCAAACCTATATTTACTTGGCATCACTGGATAAAATGGGAGGGTTAAAATATCACCAAATAGAAAAAAAAGAAAACTGCAGTGAAAAAATCACTAAAACCATTACAGGAGCAGGACCGTCCCCAGTTACTTTTTTCTAACTGCAGATTGGTGCTGCAGGTCCTCTCTTTTGAAACTTCAGAATGGAAAGTAAATTCAGTGAGAAAAGTGAAACCAGAAACAACCTATTGTGAGTTAAGAATAATTATCATTTAAATTATTTTAATACTTATAATTCCAAGAAAAATTATCCAAGAGACACACAGAATGAAAATACCCATATTAGTAAGTACTCGTTCCACTAGAGCTTCACTCACAAGGAATCCCAAAATAAAGTTATAATCAGTTTTTTTTTTTTTGATGAGTAAAAGTAAATTTACAGTTATTATCAGTAATTTAAGGCTACAGTTAATTGTTTGCAGCAAAAAAAAACCTTCAATTTGCCCTCAGGTGCAAGTTAACCATCTCAAGTACACCAGATGAAAATGACATGAAGATCCATACCACATAATTTACAGTGTCAAAGGAACTAAAGACCATTTCAAATAAATGGCTTTTAAGATGATTAATAGAAAACTACACCGATCTCAAGTATAAGGAAAAGAAACTGACATGAAGATCCATACCACATAATTCTTCTGCCCAAATTCCAAACCAAAGTAGTACAATAGGAAACAATAAACTCAATTATCAAGGTGTACAAGGCTACTTTACATATAAAAACTGTAAAATAAAAATTTTGAGCATTTTCTACATAAAAAATATATTTTTATAAATTGAGATAACAGGTGTCTGACCTGTGCCTTATCTACATGGGGTGATGCTGATACAAAATCTGCATCTGCAAATAGATCAACCTCTGATGAACTGCTATTCACAGCAGGATTTTCTGTGGGAACAGATGTTGGAGCATCCAAGAGGTCACCAACCAAACTTTCTCCAAACAGATCCACCTGGTTAGAGCTTCCAGCAGAAGCCTCTGTCAAAAAGCATAAAACAATACATATGTAAAATTAATATACATGCTATTAAGTATTAACAAATAAAGGCCACTAGTTCAAAATCAGTATCATTGCTTTTGAAAAGTTTGTGCCTATGATGAAGTAGAAACAAGATTCATGATAGCAGAAACAATTAATAATGTAACTGCTCAAGTTATGGGAAAAGAATTCAAAAACTCAAACACACAATATAATACACTAATAAGGCACAAGGCAACACACACACCAGGATTCTATGGCACATGCAAGTTTCTGACACATCCTTACATAAAGATAATCATTCAAGCCTTGTCTCATATCCTAAGGAGCACAAACACGGACATGACACAGGACACAACAATTTTATATATATATATATATATAATGTTTATTTAAGCCAAAAAAACAGCAAATTTCCCCATTTTATAGACCAGTACGTGGCAAAGGCATGACTCGAGAGAGATTCTTGAGAAGTGCAGTAGCAATGAGCATGGATGAGAACTGATGAGCTTTGAGTGGTGCAAATCTGATTGGGCAACAGTCAATTTGAGTGGCCAAAGTGATGAGAGAGAGACGATTGAGAAGCGTGCTTTCCTTCTTTTTCAAAATTTTGGTCACTGTGTCAAGACCATGTCCTCTTCAATTTTATGGCACATTCTCCATAGGGAAATGCCTATCAATTAACTACTTAATAATTGAGGAATAAATTCCCAGATGACTTGGTGGAATTTCCTTTCATTCCTTCTGTGATACCAAAAAAAAAAAAATCATGCTACCAATTTATCTCTTCCTTCTGTGATCTTTTTTTTTTTTACAAGTACCTCCACAATCTAATTAGTACAAGAGCAAGTTAAGAACTATCTGAAATAGGCCTCAAAGGCAATCTGTTTTTTTTAATATTCAGTCGGCATATCAGCAGGCTGGGGAAGATTGAATGCTTTATTTGATATGGTATGAAATATTTCACCATAAAAAGACGCCTGATATGCTCATTGTAGACAAAAGCTAAAAAATCAAAATGGCAAAGTACACTAGAAGACATGTGACTTATTTTATGACTTTTTTCATAACATACATTAACAGTTGTACCATGGGAAACAAGTCATTACAGATACATACTAGTATTGGAAGTTCCACGCGGATCAAAATCATCAAATTCATCCTCGTTGTTATTTGAAGGGGCACTTGAACTTTGAGAGGCAATTGAACCATACTTATCAAAGGCATTTGATTTAGTTGATGACTTTGATGCCCTAGAGGATATTTTGTCTTGAGCATTACTACAAGACAAACAATCTAAAATCAGCAAAATAGAAAAAGAATTTAACAATTACAGATGCAAATGTGTTAGCGTTTGTTTGTACAAGCATGACACCACAGATTGGGGGGGAAGGATGGGGGGGAGGGGAGAGCAGTAGCCATCCATAGGTAATTAAAACCATGTTTTATTCAACATAATTTTCAGTCTTGAAAACAAACACCTAAAAAATTTATTAAAAATTGGCAGCATATCAGGAACAGATGTAAACTTCATACCTGCCATTGCGTGTAGAACCTTTCTTATAAGCATTTCCCTGATTCTCACTGATGGCCCCACGACTTGATTTCTTCTCATACTTCTCTTCTCCATATTGATCCCTGTCTCTATAACTGTCCCTGAAACTATCACCATCTCTTGTACCACTTCCACGCCAATCACTACTTCCATAGCTGCTACTACCATATGAAGCTGGACCTGATTTGAATGATATTCCACTAGAAGAAAGTCCAACGTACCTAAGAGTAGCAGTATCCAAAGGGTTCATTCTTTGAGGGGA
The DNA here is from genome assembly GCF_001633185.2 of Quercus lobata. Taxonomy (NCBI): domain Eukaryota; kingdom Viridiplantae; phylum Streptophyta; class Magnoliopsida; order Fagales; family Fagaceae; genus Quercus; species Quercus lobata. The sequence goes on from NC_044905.1 coordinate 1,781,738, forward strand.
AAAATTAAAAAATAAAAATAAAAAAAAGAAGAAAAACAGAATTCCTAGAAGCTGATGTAACCATATAATTTCAATTCTTGAAGCATTACATACTTGTCACGGTTTGCAGCAGCTTTATTTCTAACTTCTTGTATTTTTTCCTTATTATTCAAAAGGGACACAATGCTTTCCACCTTCTTCCTCACATTTATTCCCATATCCTTCCCATTTGGCTCAACATATTCAAAACTTGAGAGTGACTTTACCAACAAAACCAAATAGAATGTGAGACAACATTCAACCTCGTTGTACAATTGTGGAGAATTGCATGGGAAACTATACAAAATCTAAAAGTCCTTACAGAGATTTGGAAAGTATGTTCTATAATGTCATCAACTGCACGGTCAGATCCATGTGCCACCAAATACTCTATGACAGCCAATGCCTGATATATAAGCAATTATAGGAAATTCAGGCCCATAAGTCACTTGCATTGCATATAATTTCCAAGACTGAATAACGTGGAAATGATAGAAAAGCTAACCTTATAGACATAGCGCCAGTCCTTGCCAGTCTCTGCCAATCTTGTCCACAGAACACTCATAACCATCTGGCATTCAGTACTGAAGAATATCAAAAGTATAAGGTAAGGTTAAAGTAAAGTGAGACATCTTTCTTTAAGAAATCAGCACAAGCTTAAAAATTAGAAGTAGAATATATGAATGAGAGATAAAAAAAGTTTAAACTTACAATTTTTTTGTGGCCTGTGCTATCTCTGCCAAGGCAGTGCCATGAGGACCCCAAGGTTCATTATCCGTTGCATCCAGAACCTGAATTTATAAATATACAAAGACATTTAAGCAATGAATTCAGAGATCAATTACATAAAATAAGTCCATTAAACACACATATTATCAATTTCAATTTTATCACAGAAACAAAAAGGATAAGACACCACCCCTTTAATATTAAATGGCCTTGCCCATTTTCACCTATACTGGTGAAATTTGCTTATAGATCCAAAACGTTCAAATAAATCCGTAAACCGTAAGGTTGATACTACCAAATTTTGCTCAAATTTGTCAAGATCAATGATTTATATATTTGCTTATAATACAGAAAACTAGAATTGGTTAAGCCTAATATTTTGAACCTGATAAAATCAAAGGCACCTAGAGAAAATATGGATTAGAATCCTCTACGGTTCTCAAGGTAACTCCACCATAGAGTCCTTAAAATTTGAATTTTACCACATCATCAATAATTTAAATAGATATAAAAATGGTGATTGTCATTCATAATAGAGTGAATAAATTTTACACATGCTAGCCGTCAACCTACCACAACCCTCCTTTTCCCAAGCTTGGGACCGGCTATGAACAAATATATGACACTAAGAACAGGCACAGGTAGAGTTCAAAATGGTGATCGTCAAACGTGCTAAGATATAATCCACCGATCCACTCCATGGTAGTCAAAAGCAAGAGGTGAGGTGAGGTGCCTCTAAGGCTCTAAGGCAAGATGCCTTAAGTGAGGCAATTGCCTTTAGAGCCTAGGCAAGCAAGGCAACAGCCTTAAGCCATGAAAAAGACGCTAAGGTGAGAGCCTCACTGTTTTTTTTTTTTTTTTTAATATATTATAAGCTTGTTGTAAAACCTATTATTGGATTATTAATTTACAGAAACTTCTTCCAAAACCTACTTCAGATTAATTAATTTATGGAAACTTGTAAAACTTATTGTTATATTAATTAATTTACAGAAGCTTGTTGTAAAACCTATTGTTAGAATAATCAATAGAGCCTAAACCATGTTAATCCTATTTTGAAATCAATTAATAGACCTAATTTCTTTAGGTAACACATTTCAAAAACACTTCACTTGATTATAATATAAGGGCTTGGTGCCTTAAGACCGCCTTTCGCATTTTACTACCTCGATCCACACATTTCAAAATGAATTGATAGGATTTGAAGAACTCTACGATGGAGTTACCTAAGAACCCTAGACGATCTTAATCCAGAACATACCTACAACAATAATACTTAGTGAAACTCACAGCAAAACTCATAATCCAAAAAAATTCAGTATATATTGCACATTGATTTAACATATCATACATCAAAATTCGCATTGTAATTTTCATGAAGAATAAGAAGCAGATTGCACTAACGCAATGCTCGTTGTAATAATCATTGAGACTAATATGAAATTTCTATATTCACAAAAAAACGATCTAAAATTGTTACGGAAATTGAATAATTCGTAACAAAATTATATAATTCATCAAAAAAAAAATGAGTGTATTTATTTTATTTACCTTCTGTTCCATCTCTGGAACCTTCAAGACCTTCAAATTCACCTCCCTCTTTCTGCGCCAAAAAAAAAAAAAATCATAAAACAATGAATTATTCAATGAGAATATCAAGCAGATTTATTAAAGCTTTATCAGATTGAAATTTGCGATTTAATTCAATATATATATATATATAAAAAAAAAGGATCGAAATTGAGAAAATCGTAATGGAGAAGAGTTAGGAGCTCACATTTCTCGAACGGTTTGATCGATGACCTTCATGAAATCCATGGTGATTGATGGATCTGCCCGCGAGATTTGGAGAAAATTTTGAAAAGAGAGAAACGGAGATTTGGTTTGGATTTGGATAGATGAAGATAGATCTGAATGAATCGGAAGCAAGTGTTTGAAACGTGAGAATGAAATGAAATGGAATGTTCAAATTTGTAGTATTAGTACATATAAAATCTATGAATGACAAAGGAGCCGAGCGAGAAAGCACCTTTGAGTGAAGATGTTACAAAGGGGGAAAAAATGGCCTTGTGATTTGGATAGATCTCGTGGTTTTTACCGTGAGAGTTTGGGAGAGGTAAAACTGCAAAAAAGTAAAAACGACAGTTCTTTTCTCTTTTTTAATAACCTCTCACTTAAAAAAAAATTCTGTCTATCTTAATTTTTTTTTTTTTTTTTTTTTGAAGGGCTGTCTATCTTAATTTTTTTTCTTTCTTGCATGAGTATTCTCAATTATTGTGTATTATTGTGTGTTGGGCCTTATAAATTAAGTAAATTCTTATACCATTTAAAAGTTCACTTTTAACCTTGGTGAGTTCAAGTATTAAAATTGAGGAATCAAAAACCAAACAGATCCCAATATTTGAGATGACCAAAAAATTCAGCACCTAATAAATAAATAAATATATATATTGTCACTAACCACCGCCTTCACGTGTGTGCCACATATACCTTGAGAGTTGAGACCTATGGCCAACCATGGCAAACCAATCAACTCCAACCCTAAGCCCACCACTTCCTTGGGCATAATGGCAACTATGATCACCTTTTGCTTTTAGACTTTTAGTAATAAGTCAGCAAGAGCCCAATTTCAACCTATGGAGCATATTTTATAGGTTGGAATGATATCATATATAAATATATATATATATATATATATATATAAAGGAAATGCTAACTGATGTTTTTAGAATAATAGTTAACAATTCATTTAAAGAAATTTTTTTATAGAAAAAGAAAAAAAATTAATATTTTAATAATTTTTTCTATTTCCCATAAAAGTAGTGTCAAAACTTTTTTTAAATCGATTCTTAATCATTGCTCTAATAGTACTTGTTAACATAACCCTATATAAAATAAAATAAAAAATAATAATAAGTGTAGGGGTAAAATCCCAAGATCATGCAATGGACGTTGGACCCCATATAAAATTCGACCACGTCCGAGGGGAAGGTGTGGGTATCAAAAGGCTTCCGGCCCAATTCTTACGGGCCCAAAATTGTTTAAAAGGCGGTCCGAGGAGAAATGTCTCATCGGACGTACCAAGTGTGGCTCGAACATGCACTCTGCCAGATATACGGGTTCACTCCAGCGAGTATTAGTAACAGGGACAAGTCCTCCAAACCCTTAAGAGGGAAGAAAGTGTAGAGTGCCAAGGAAGAGGCTACAGCTGCCACATTAAATGCATGGCAGCTACTTTTCCGGCCGCATTAATGTGGAGAGGACTTGTGAACAGTGTTACCTTGGCTACCGCAACTCATAGAAAGATGGGGGAGATGTCCGATGGGACGGGCACTCAAGTGAAGGTCCAGATAATCAACAAGTGTAAGGTTTTGATGACTTCCAGGAGGCTATATAAGAGAGGGGAGTCCCCATGAAGAGGAGGACGAAAAAAGAGAAAAAAACGAAGAACAGAGGAAGAAGAGACGAACCATAACCTTTGATCTGAGACTGGGATACACCCCATACGTCTCCTCGGACCGTATATTTAATGGACATGAAGGAGGGACCAAAGTTAACTAGCACGCACTTCGTTAGAATCTAGTTCTGTAACCCACTCTCTATAAATTCATTGTCTAGGGCTCCTTGGGCCAGAACCCCATAACTGTTGGGCCTGGACCCCGAATCGAGACCCTACAATTGGCACCGTCTGTGGGGAGAACTCGTGCCTCGACAAGTGAAACCATTAGAAATAGAAGGATCAGGTCCGCGCCAAACGGGACACGCAAACTCCTAACGGTAAGACAACTTCTTGAACCTCGAACGGGAGAGAGATCAAGATAAGCAACGAGAGGGTAGTGTAAACACCTCCCACACGAGCAGAAGTCGCTCAAGAGGGAAAGGTCATGCATCCCATAAGCGAAATGATCATAGGGCTCTATAGTAGGAAATCGACGACTTGAAGAAGAAGTTACGCCAAGCGCAATGAAAGCGTCCTTCCCCCAGCTCGAACACTAGCGATGAGGAGAACAATGAGTACAGGCGGAGATCGAGAACCCCGCCAAGTGAAAACTTTTCCTACGAGGAAGAGCAACCTCGCAAACGCGGCCACAAAAGCCCATCTTACCAGGGCCTAGCAAACGACGCCATGAGTAAGGCCCTGGACCGCATCTCCCAGTCGCCCTTCACGCGTAGGATAGAAGGGGTTGAGCTTCCTCGGCGGTTCCACCAACCCGCTTTTACAATATATAATGGTCAGACAAACCCAGTAGAGCACGTAAGCCAGTTTAACCAGAGGATGGCCGTCCATTCCAGGGACGAGGCGTTGATGTGCAAAGTGTTTCCGTCCAGCTTGGTACCCATGGCGATGAGATGGTTCGATGGCCTCAAGCCAAACTCCATAAACTCTTTTAAGTAGCTGACACAGGCTTTCGGTTCTCGCTTCATAACTAGCAACAGAGTCCCTCGGCCCCTAGATTCCCTCATGTCCTTGTCCATGCGAGAAGGAGAGACCCTGAAGGCCTACTCAGACAGATATTGGGAAATGTATAATGAGATAGAGGGAAATTACGATGATGTCGCCATTAGCACATTCAAGAGGGGCCTACCGACAGAGCATGGTTTAAGAAAGTCCCTGACTGGGAAACCGGTCACTAGCGTGCGCCAACTCATGGACAAAATCGACAAGTACAAGAGAGTCGAAGAAGACCAATAGATGGGAAAGGGCAAAGTGAAGGTTGTCCCTCAAGAGAGGAAGGACTTCAGGTCGAACCGCTTTAACAACAGTAATCTGCCGAGAAGGGATTACTCGGAGCAATCTGGATCCACAGGGGTATAGGCAGTCCATGCTGTGTTCTGAGAACCATTACATAAGATCCTAGAGAAAGTGAAGAACGAACCGTTCTTTCAATGGCCAAGCAAGATGGCAGGCGACCCCGCGAAACGTAACCAGAATTTGTATTGCGTGTATCACCAAGAGCCGGGCCACACCACCGATGATTGCAGGAATCTAAAAAATCACTTAGACCGGTTGGTCCAAGAGGGGAAGTTGAGACATCTACTGCATCATCCTGTCGGATGGCAGAAGCAGTCGAACATCGAAACAAGGCAAAGCACATTGAGACCACCCATTGGCACAATAAATGTCATTCTTGCCGCACTAGGAAGGACCGGCTCCCATCCTTTCAGAGTAATGTCGGTGGGCCGGCTCCCTACCGAAGCTGACGACCGGGCGTCCAAGAGGGCTAAAGGGATGGCCACGCCCCTAATCAGATTCTCGAATGAAGATAAACTGGAAACCCTCCAACCCCACGACGATGCCCTAGTCGTCACGCTCAGGATTGGGGAATATGATGTGAAAAGGGTGCTAGTCGATCAGGGTAGCGCCGTGGAAGTAATGTATCCCGACCTGTACAAGGGGTTGAAGCTGAAACCAGAGGACCTGACAGCATATGACTCCCCTTTAGTGAGTTTCGAAGGAAAAACCGTCACTCCGAAAGGCATGATTAGGCTGCCTATACAAACAAACTCAGACGTGGTGGAGGTGGACTTCATAGTGGTAGATGCATACTCCCCCTACACCGCCATCGTAGCCAGACCGTGGCTTCACGCCCTAGTGGCTGTGTCATCAACCTTACACCAGAAGGTGAAGTATCCGTCGGAAGGTCGAGTGAAAGAAGTAATAAGGAACCAAGCCATGGCCCAGCAATGCATGTGTCAGCCATCTCGCGACGATCGAGTACTAAGCCCCCCACCTCAGCCGAGAACAGCTTATAGCAATTAACGACCCCGGCCCTGGCCTCGGGTAGTGAGGGACCTACCGAGGAAGCGAGTTGTGAGGATTTGGAGAAAGTTCTTATGGGCTCCGACCCGGAAAGATTTTTTTCAGGTCGGCTCAGAACTACCGCCCCAAGAGAAGGAAACACTAATTGACTTTCTCAGACAGAATGTGGACGTGTTTGCATGGGATACCTACGAGGCTCCGGGGGTCGATCCAGATTTCATTTGCCATCACCTTAATGTTAGCTCGGCCGTAACACCTAAGAAGCAACCTCCTCAGCGACTGTCGAAAGAGCATGCAAATGCGGTGAGAGAGGAGGCTATAAAATTGAAGAAAGCAGGGGCTATCAAGGAGGTATTCTACCCCGAATAGTTGGCCAACACAGTCGTGGTGAAGAAGAAGAGTGGGAAATGGCGGGTCTGTGTGGACTTCACAGACCTAAATAAGGCCTGCCCGAAGGATCCTTTCCCTATGCCGCGGATAGACCGATTGGTGGATTCGACCGTGGGACACCCTCGAATAAATTTTTTGGACGCCTTCCAAGGCTACCATTAGATACCCCTGGCTGCTGAGGACCAAGAAAAAATGGCTTTTGTCACCCCTGTTGGAAACTACCATTACAAGGTAATGCCCTTTGGTTTGAAGAATGCCGGGTCGACCTACCAGAGGATGATGACCAGGATGTTTGAACTACAGATGGGTAAGAGCATCGAAGTCTATATAGAGGACATGGTGGTGAAGAGCAAGCTAGTTACTAACCACGTTAAAGACCTCGGCGATGTCTTTAGGATTCTGAGAAAGTACAGGCTGCGCCTGAACGCGTCCAAGTGTTCATTCGGGGTGGGGTTAGGGAAATTCCTAGGTTACATGGTGACCCATAGAGGCATTGAAGTCAGCCCCGACCAAATTAGAGTTATCCATAGCCTACAACCTCCTCGGAACCCCAAAGAGGTCCAAAAACTCACTAGCATGATTGCCGCCTTAAATCGTTTCATCTCCCGCTCGGCGGACAGGTGCAGGCCTTTCTTCCTTTTATTAAACAAGTGGAAAGGCTTCGAGTGGACGGAAGAGTGCGCCTTAGCCTTCTAGCAACTTAAGAAATACCTGACCCGGCCACCAATCATGTCTAGTCCTGAAGCCGACGAGGTGCTATTCGCCTATATTGCGGTAGCCCCTCATGCAGTGAGTTTAGTGCTGATCCGGGAAGACAACGGCACGCAACGGCCCGTCTACTATGTAATCAAATCGTTGCACGAGGCAGAGATCCGTTACCTCCCCCTCGAAAAGGCCGTCCTAGCAATCGTGCAAGTCACGCGAAAGCTCCCCCACTATTTCCAGGCACATACCGTTGTTGTACTAACCCAACTTTCGCTCAGATCAATACTTCGAAGTGCCGACTACACAGGCAGAATAGCAAAGTGGGGGACGATTCTGGGCGCCTTCGACATTAGGTACATGCCTTGCATCGCTGTGAAGAGTCAGGTTCTTGTGGACCTGGTAGCTGAGTTTGCTAAACCCACGCCAGAAGGAGAAGGAGGGCCATTAAACCCAGACGAAAAACTGATTGGCACAATCTCTTAGCAAGAGCCCCCTTGTTGGAGAACACACGTTGACGGCGCGGCCAACCAAAGGGGCTTAAGGGTGGGGCTCGTCCTGGTTTCCCCCGAGGGGATTACCATCGAAAAATCGCTAAGGTTGGGCTTCTCTGCCACGAATAACGAAACAGAGTATAAGGCGTTATTGAAAGGAATGTCAATGATCCAGAAATTGGGTGGGAAATCCATAAACATGTTCCCGGACTCAAAACTTGTCGTGGGACAAGTAAATGGGGAATTGGAGGCGAGGGATGAAAGAATGCGAGAGTACCTAGTCTAAGTCAAGCGCATGCGGGCGCATTTCGATCACTTCAATCTAGTGCACGTGTCCAAGAGCGGAAACACCCACGCTAACTCCCGTGCAACGCTCGCCACCTCCTCGGCTCAATCACTTCCTCGGGTCATACTCGTAGAAGATCTATACAACCCAACGACGGCGAGAACTGACTTAGTACAGGTCCACAGCATCAGGGCAGGGCCTAGCTGGATGAATCCTCTAGTACTATTCTTGAGGAGCGACACCTTACCGGAAGATAAAAATGAGGCTGACAAGATTAGAAGAAAGGCTTCTCGATTCTGGCTATTCGAGGACTCCAAACTGTATAGGCGCTTGTTCTCAGGACCGTACTTGTTGTGCGTACACCCAGATGCCACTGAACTTATCTTGGAGGAATTGCACGAACGAATTTGTGGGAGTCATACGGGGGGTAGGTCCCTGTCCCATAGGGCCATAACGCAAGGTTATTGGTGGCCGAGCATGCAGAAAGAGGCGCAGGAATACGTGAAAAAGTGCGACCAATGCCAAAGGTTCGCCCCAAATATACATCAACCAGGCAGAACCCTTAACCCGCTGTCCAGCCCTTAGCCATTTGCGCAGTGGGGCCTGGACATCCTAGGGCCATTTCCTAAAGCAGTGGGGAACAAAAGGTTTCTTCTTGTCGGCACGGATTATTTCACAAAATGTGTCGAAGCTGAGCCGCTGGCAAACATTAGAGACGTTGATGCCAAGAAATTTGTTTGGAAAAATATCGTCACCAGGTTCAAAATCCCTCACACCCTAATCTCGGACAACGGTCTCCAATTTGATAGTAAAGCTTTCAGAAGATATTGTAGCAAGTTGAGAATTGCCAATAGGTACTCCATACCGGCTTACCCACAGGGGAATGGACAAGCTGAAGTCGTCAATAAAACCATAGTAAATGGGTTGAAAAAGAGATTAGATGACGCGAAAAGAAGGTGGGTAGAAGAACTGCCCCATGTTTTGTGGACGTACCACACCACGCCACGCAGGTCCAAAGGGGAAGCCCCCTTTTCGATGACCTATTGGGCTGAGGCTGTTATTCCTTTAGAGATAAATTTCCCGACACAGAAGAACAACACATTCTGCCCCAATGCTAACAACGGACTGCTGGAAAAAAGCTTAGACCTCATCAAGGAAAGAAGGGAGAGTGCAATGGTCCAACTTACCTACTACCAGCAAAAGCTTAAGCAAGGTTATGATGCCAAGGTGAAGCTAAGGCCCCTGGCACCCGGGGATCTAGTATTGAGGAAGGTCTTGGGCACTGCAAGAAATCCCACGTGGGGAAAACTCGGACCAAATTGGGAAGGCCCATATCGTATCACCTCGATAGCCGGCATAAGGGCCTACTTTTTAGAAGATTTTGATGAACATGTAGTGCCATGCCCTTAGAATGTAAATAACCTGAAAATGTACTATTATTAATGAAAGTTGTAATTCTTGGCGCCAAACTACTGCACAATTTCTTCTAAGTGTTAAACAGAACCTAAGTCCGCTGACTCCTCGGACCACAGGCTTGAGGGAAATTAACCAGGATGCAATTTCTTCTAAGTGTTAAATAGAACCCAAGTCTTGCCTGACTCCTCAGACCACAAACTTGGGGGAAATTAATCAGGATGCAATTTCTTCTAAGTGTTAAACAGAACCTAAGTCCTGTCTGGCTCCTCGAACCACAGGCTTGGGGGAAATTAATCAGAATGCAATTTCTTCTAAGTGTTAGATAGAACCTAAGTCATGCTTGGCTCCTCGGACCACAGGATTGGGGGAAATTAACCAGCGTACAAATTTATCTAAGTGTTAAACAGAACCTAAGTCCTGCCTGGCTCCTTGGATCACAGGTTTGAGGGAAATTAACCAGGATGCAATTTCTCCTAAGTGTTAAACAGAACCTAAGTCTTGCCTGGCACCGCGGACCACAGGCTTGGGGGAAATTAACCAGGATGCAATTTCTTCTAAGTGTTAAACAGAATTTAAGTCCTGCTTGGCTCCTCGGACCACAAGTTTGGGGGAAATTAACCAGGATGCAATTTCTTCTAAGTGTTGAACAGAACCTAAGTCCTGTCTGGCTCCTCGGACCACAGGCTTGGGGGAAATTATCCAGCGTACAATTTTATATAAGTGTTAAACAGAACCCAAACTCCTATGTGACCCATCGGACCACGGTCTTGGGGAAAATTAACCTCGATGCAGTTTTATCTAAGTATTAACTATCATTTTTCTCATACATTCATTCATACTTAACCGTGTTGCTTTAATTTCGAATAACGTTTGGCTCTCAACAGTTAGTAGCATAACAGAAACTCATTCATAACAAAGGCAGAAAAAGAAGCAGTGAAACAAGATTCAAAGGAGAAATAATATCATTCATTGGGCTCCAAAATGCGTTCTCTTACAAATGTTGGCAAAATAAGGAGATAAAAGACAAAGAAGATAACTACAAGTAAAGTCCTACACTAATGTCCTAGGCTTTATCCTAGGCAAAACTCTTTGCAGGGACCTCTGCCTCAGGTTGATCACCTCCTGCCTTGGGCTCAGAAACGGCCTCCTTGGCTTGCGCGACAACGTCCCTTATTGTGAGGGTGTCCTCAGGCGACTTGTCCTTTGCAAGTGGCTGCACCTCCTCGGCTTCAGGTATGAGGGAATCCGAAGTAGTAACCTTAGCAAAGAGAGGCTCCTCAGGAGGAATCGAACCCGAAATCTCGGGAATATCTTCAGGAAAGAAGTTATTCTCAATCTTCCTGAGGTCGGAGTCCGTAGGAACTGCCGCCTAGTCCAAGGCCACCCCCCAGGACATAGTGATGTAGTCCCTACATATTGTAGCCACCTCTTCGGTCAGCCTGGCCTCGGTATCCGCCACTCCACGTTCGTAGGAGGCTGCCACCGCAGCCTCAGCCGCCTCTTTGGCCAGGTGAGCCGCCTCTTTTACCTTTGATAGCTCGGCCTTGAGGTCTGAGACCATCTGCTTCTCGGTTGCGAGGTTTATTTCGGACAGATGAAGTTGTTGGCGCATGTCCTCAGCCTGCTGGGTGGTGGTCTTAAGTCCGGCCTCAGCACTGTCGCGAGTCTTCAGTGCCTCCTTTATTTCCTTATTTAGGCGATCCTTTTCCAACCTGAGGACGCCAGTAGCCTTCTCCGCAGCGAAGCGGGACTAAACCTCAGTGTTCAGATCTTCGCGAGACTTCTTGGCCCACTCCTCAACTACAAAAATTTGTTGAGTGACCTACGTGAGAGTAATGGAAGATTGATTAAAAGAAAATAACAAATGGATAGGTGCGGAATAAAGAAACTGAATAAAGAAGAATCTTCGTTTACCATGGCCATATCTCTCTTCAGTGACATGAAGAGATCCGGTTGCCAAGTAGTCCGGAGCCCCTCCATGTCACGAGGCAAGAGAAGGGGCTGCTGTAAGGCCTCAGCCAGATAAGACGCCTGTCCTCATTAGGACTCCCATAGAGTCGCGTCCCACGAGATAGGGGCGCCATCCAACTCTAGGCGTGGGGACCAGGTCCGCTGCTCCCTCCTCCTAGCAATCTCGTCTCGGCTATCAACAGATCTTGTTCTTTTTTCCTTGGGCTCTTTGCCCTTCTTCTGTTGCTTAGCCTTTTTAGGGCCGACCTCGCCCTCTTCCAACTCTTCCAGTGGTCTCTTCCGCCTCAAATTGGGAAGAGGCTGTAGCGTTGGGTCAGTTGTGGGGGGAAGAGGAGGAGGAAGTTTGGACGTAGCCTGCTTCTTGGGGGCATCCCTGGAAGACTGCCCCTCGTTTCTATTGGACAAGAGGCCTCGGAGACCAAACTTTGGCTTCAAATCCATGTCCTCCTCTTCAACCTCTAAGCTACTGTCAACCTGAGCAATCACTAAGCCAAGGGTGGGAGCCGCCGAGGACTAGTCTATGTCCGAGCCGAAGTCTGAGAGCTCTACGGGCCTAGCTGATACCTCTCCCTCCTCAACGAAGCGGAATTGGTCAATTTGAGTCTCAAAAGATGAGTGCGAGGAATCAGCTCCTTCTTCTGGAACAACTACCTCTGGAAGAGCGCGCTGAACAGGCAATTGGACAGGAGGTAGGTCTCTCCGAGCAAGAAAGCCTGGTATAGAAACGTCGATGCGAGCTAATTGGGGACTTCCAGCCCTGATGGCTTGACCAGCGTCCACTAAAGCGCGTGAAAGGGGCTCGTAATCCAAGATGAGAGGAGCGGCACGCAGTTGCCCATCCTCACTCACAAAGATTTCGGACCTTAAGAGGAAGTTGAGGGCCTGGACGTTGACCAAACTTAACCGCGGAGTTGTTCGTTCTTTGTCTGCAAAAACCCAAAGGAAGGGTTACGTTAGTCCAAGGAGGCAAATAATCAAAGCTAATACTGAAATAAGGAAGAGAAAACTCGAGACTAAGATCCCCTTCAAGGAATCTGACCCTACAGTGCCCCACTTGGTGTTCCCGCCCTAACTGGGCAGTGAAGATCGTCGTGCCATGCTCCGGAGACGATCAAAAAGTCGTCCTTCAAGCCTTTGTTGGACTTGGGAAGGCAGGATATCAGCCTCACCTCGTCGGACCTGGATTTCAGATAATACGACTCGTTGAGGCAATGACATTCATATAGGTGAACTACATCGTGCCATGAGAGGCCGAGGTTCATCTGTTGGTTCAGAGTGTCTATGCACCCCAAGATTCGGAACATGTTCGCAGCGCACTAGTGGGGGGCCAGCCTATGACCACGCAAATAATCCCTAGTTATTCTCCCCATAGGGATTGTCATTCCTCCTTCTACGAAAGCTATCATTGGAATGGCGACCTGTCCCATCTTTCTCTTGATTAAAATCTCTTCCGAGGAGCAGTATTCTAGACCTACTCTCGGCGGGATATAGTATTTGGCCCTGAAGCCTTCCATATCGGCCGGAGAGTCTACCAATTTTTCAAGCTTACCCATCCCACTAACCCTAGGCGACGCGAAGAAGGTTTACTTAAGGAAGAGAGCAGGGAAAGACAACGGAGGGTAAAGGCTAAGTAATACGGGAAATGAGCACTTACGGGAGCGAAGGTCCTAAACCTCTCGAGCTTGTGAAGAAATCGCCGGGAATCTTCAAGGGAGTGTCTATGGAGTTTTGAACGCTTTGCAAAAGGAAGTACTGGTACGTCCGAGGAGACATTTCTCCTCGGACCGCCTTTTAAACAATTTTGGGCCCGTAAGAATTGGGCCAGCAGCCTTTTAATACCCACACCTTCCCCTTGGACGTGGTCGAATTTTATATGGGGCCCAAGACCCATTGCATGATCTTGGGATTTTACCCCTACAATAAGTCTATTAACATATTATGATAATTGCATGATAAAAACAATGTTTTTTTTAAGCAAAAAAAAATGTTAATAATAGATGAATATGAAATTATTATTACAATGTTTTTGTGCTTAAACAAACAAAATATCGTGTATATAGGTAATGTGAATCCTTCCTTCACATACCATTACTACAAGAAGCTTAACAAGAGCGAATAAGGGAAAATTAACAAATCACAGTATATGATAAGTTTTCTCAAAGTGAAAGATTAGAACACAAAAAAATCTCACTATATTTTTATTTTGAATTATGGTAGGTTGTTATAATTTTATTATAATGTTTTATTTTATTTTATACTGACGTATGGTGGGTTGACAACTCACCTTATTGTGAAAATGCAATGAAGTTTAGTTGTCTCCTATTAGAACTCTTTCCCAAAATGAAAAGAAGGTAACACCAAAAAAAGATATTGTCTTACAATGCTCTTCCCATTTTAGGATCCAAATCAAGTGCAATAACCATGCAAGTGTGAGAATAAAAAGTTGAGAAGATAAAATAATGATAAAAAAAGAAAAGAAAAAGTTAAAACTTAAGGGCCTGACTGGTAGGAGGATCTTTGTTTTTGTTTTCTAAACAGTATAAAAAAAATTTCAAAAAATTGAAATTGAAACTAGTTTTCAAATAATAATTTTGATATTATACATATTTGGCTCCCACTTTTAAGAACAATTTTTTGTATTAAAAAAAACAATTTTCAAAATACTGAAAACAAAAACAAAATTTTTTTTGGGAGACTATTTCTATTTTTGAGATTAACAAAAAAAAAAAAAAAATTACAACAATTAAGATAAGGGAATAGAGCTCATGTTATTTATTTTTTTGGATAATGATAAGTTTCAAATTTGCAATGTGAGAATTTTTTTTTGTGATAAAGATAAGCTCCTTAATTTAAGGAATAGAAGAGTTTGGAAAAATATACAGGGTACACTGTTTTCAATTTATTTATAACCATGCCATTAAAAACATTTTATGTATCTTGAAAATATCATTTTAGCCGTTTTTTTGCCATCCTATTTTGAACAATAAAAATATGATACAATTTTCTGAAAAATGTATTTAGAAAATATCAGTCAAACAATAAATTCAAGTGCGGATCCACCATTTTATGGATTGCAAAACAAAAAACTATATTTAAATACTCTTACCCCTAAAAGTTTTGATTTGATGAATAAAATCAAAAATAAGTTTTTTTTTTCAACCAAAAAAATAAATAAATAAGTTTTTTAACTATCAATCTTACTCGTTGAAAGTGCTATTGCATCCCAATCGGTTGCTCTCTGAGGTTCTAGGACGAGTCTCTCTATTCCTTCAACCCCAGTGGAGCTTTCCTGCCCCATCCCAGTACAGGTTTCCCATACCCTCTAATGCTCTGTAACTAGTAGGGCATTCTAAAACACTATCCAACACACAATCATCATACACCTCTAAACCAGTACAACTTTATCAATATGGAGTCCCTTGAGGGTTTATGGAAAAAACTCTCTCTACTAGACGAAGAAGAAACTGGAATAGCAAGCCCAAAGAAAGCAGAGCCCAACACCTTCACTCTTGCTGCAAAATTATTGACAAAGAGAGTCGTTAATGTGGAATCAGTGGCTCACACCTTTAGGCCACTTTGGAGATCGGAAAAGGATATTCAGATTAAAGGCATAGGAGATAACATCCTGTTTTTTAATTTTGAATATGAATGTGATCTAGACAGAGTACTCGAACATGAACCATGGACATATGACAAGCACCTTATGGTATTCGAGAAAGTGACTACAAACGTGGCCATTTCATCACTCTCCTTTCAGTTTACCTCATTTTGGATCCAAATCCATGATCTACCAGTCCACTGTCTAAACCAAGTAACTCGGGATGCAATAGGAAGCTCGTTGGACACCCCACTACTTATGACTGATTCAGAGAGTGAAGAAGGTATGGGAAATTATTTACGAGTTCAAGTCCGAATTGATATTACTAAACCATTGAACAGGGTACGTAAAGTATGGTCCAAGGGGTCTATCATTGGGTGCGCAATTCTAAAATATGAGCGCCTTCCAAATTTCTGCTACTAGTGTGGACTAGTCTCTCATGATGATAGAGATTGTGAACGCTGGCTAAGAAGCAAAGGTTCGTTGAAGAAGTCAGACTAGCATTTTGGGGATTAGATGAAGGTAGAGATTAACCTCAATACCAAAAAAACTACCATTACCATACCTGGATCCAGACCAAGACACTCAAAAAACAAAAAACCACCATCACATACACCAACAATCCCAAAACACAACCACCACTAGCCCCGCCACGTAACCTTCCCTCAACCTTGGCAACAATCCCAAACATAATCCCTCTCACGACAATAAATGAGGTCATCAATGCATATCAATCCGAGGCTGATTGGCAGGAAAACAGAACATTTAATGCCCCTAATGGTCACATATCTGGCACAATAGAGGCAACCGTTGAAAAATCCAACATCAAATACGACATTGATGACAAAAAGAAAGAATTAAACCCCCCCCCCCACACTGAAACCGATGGCTAGCTGTACCTAAAGCCCAAAGTCCAAACCCAATTCATCCCAAACACTTTTGGGCCGCTCACCAATGATAAGCCCATCACCGACCCACAAAGCCAACCCAAACCTATGCCAACCAAATCAACGTGGGTCAAAATTCCACGTGAGAAACACAACAGCCCTAATGATGTGCTCATGATTGAAAGAAAACACAAAAGAATTGTTAAACCTGATGAAGATGGCCGACCCATAAAGAAACTCTCAGTGCCCTATAAGGAGTCCGCAGAAGCTTGTCCAACGGCGGTGGTTGCTAGGTAGCCCCGCCGGCAACAATGAACACCATAAGTTGGAACTGTCGTGGTTTGGGACGACCATGTGCAGTTTAGGAACTTACCGAGATGGTGAAAAAATATTCTCCCACAATAGTCTTTCTCATGGAAACAAAAGCAAAAGACAACTACGTGAAGAATTTAAAGGCAAAACTTCATCTAGACAACATTCACTTAGTCTCTAGACACAATACAGGTGGTGGCCTTGCACTGTTTTGGAGTAGAGACATCAACTTACATGTCCTAGATTCATTCCCATCACACATTGATGCAATGGTGAACCCAGGAGTGGATGACGCCTGGCTGTTTACGAGTCTTTACAGTAACCCTGTAATGGCCAACTGGGAACACTCTTGGGCACTACTAAAACATTTAGGACAAAAAATGGATCTCCCTTGGATTTGTGTGGGTGATTTCAATGAGATTGTTAGAGCAGAAGAGAAATTGGGTGGAGCAATGTGCTGAGAGAGACAAATGATTGACTTTAGAGACACTCTTGATTATTGCGGATTCCAGGATTTGGGTTTTGCGGGTACACCGTTCACATGGTGTAACAATCAATTTGACGGTGCAGTGACATAGATTAGATTGAACAGAAGAGTTGCCACTAACCCATGGATTCAAATGTTCCCATAAACCCGAGTTCATCATATCTCAAGTTCGCTCTCAGATCACAGCCCACTATGGATTTGTATTGGTGATGAAAATGCTCGGTTTTACAAGAAAAGGAAACCATTTAGGTTTGAAGCGGTTTAGATGAGGGATGAAGGGTGTGAAGCTGTGATAAAAAACTCATGGGAGGGTCATGTCATGGCAAACCCGATGGGCAAATTGGTTAACAAACTAGAGGCACGTCGTTTATCCCTTCAGTCTTGGAGTAAACTCT
Organism: Quercus lobata; assembly: GCF_001633185.2. NCBI lineage: Eukaryota > Viridiplantae > Streptophyta > Magnoliopsida > Fagales > Fagaceae > Quercus > Quercus lobata. Next base: position 1,799,184 of record NC_044905.1, read on the forward strand.
CATTTGGCAACATCTGTTGCATGCTGCAACAAAAGAAAAAAATTGTTAGTGCAAGCGGAAGCAAACTCCATGAATGGATCCAACCATTCCCAAGTGAAATTGTTGAGGGCTGAGGTGCATGATTTGATGGTCAAGGAGGAGTGTTTATGGCAACAACGGTCAAGGGTAAATTGGTTGAAAGTAGGGGATCAAAACGCAGCCTATTTTCACAGCCGGGCAAACCAGAGAAACCGAAGAAACTTCATCTCCAAGCTGGTCCTTGACAGTGGGGAAGTGTTAGAGGAAGAACAAAAGATTAGTGAGGCATTTGTGCACTATTTCCAATCTATTTTCCAGTCAACCAACACAACCGGGTTTAATCCAATCCTTTAAGGGATCAAGCCGAAAGTGACAACACAGATGAATGTTGATCTTACCCGTCCTTTCACAGCCATTGAGGTGGTGCAAGCTCTCAAGCAAATGAAACCCATTATAGCCCCTGGCTCAGACGGTATGCCCCCAATCTTTTATAAATCTTATTGGAATATTGTTGGGTTCGATGTTATAAATGCAACCTTATTTGTGTTAAATTCTGGAATCATGCCTCCAAACATAAACCATACCTTCATTACCCCCATTCCCAAAACAAAATCACCGACAAACCCAAAAGATTTTCGCCCCATAAGCCTATGCAACGTCATGTATAAAATAATCTCAAAAACCATAGCCAACTGACTTAAAAAAATCCTCCCTAAACTTGTATCCGAAACACAAAGTGCTTTCATGTCAAATCGTCTCATATCCGATAACATCCTTATTGCCTTTGAAACACTACACCATCTAAAAAAGAAGAGAAAAGGCAAAACGGGGTTTATGGCTTTGAAGCTTGACATGAGTAAAGCATACGATAGGGTTGAATGGGATTTCTTGGATAAAATCATGGAAAGATTGGGATTTGATGCTAAATGGAGAACACTAGTGGGCTGTTGCATTCGATCGGTCTCTTTCTCTATCATAGTTAATGGAGAACCACATGGATTTTTCCACCCAAGTAGGGTCTCCATCAAGGAGACTCGTTATCACCTTACTTATTTCTTTTATATGCAGAAGGTCTTCATTCTTTGATACAACAGGCAGCTGACAATGGAGAAATACGAGGAGTGTCTCTTTGTAAAGAAGGACCAAAAATCATCCACTTGTTCTTTGCGGATGATAGCTTGCTCTTTTGTAGAGCAAATGATACGGATTGCCAAACGGTGATGAATATCCTTACAAAGTATGAAGAAGCGTTGGGACAAAAAATCAACCATGGCAAAACACAATTGTTCTTTAGCACAAATGCACAAGGAGATATAAAGAATAGGGTGAAGGACTTGGTGAGGGTAGAGGAGGTGACACAATATGAAAAATATTTGGGTTTGCCATCATTTGTAGGGAGAGCAAAAAAAGAAACATTCAGCTATATTAGAGAAAGAGTGTGGCACAAAATCCAGGGTTGGAAATAAAAACTCCTATCACAAGCGGGCCAGGAGATCCTAATCAAATCGGTCATCCAAGAAATGTTGACCTTCACTATGCGGTGTTTTAAACTCCCCAAGAATTTATGCAAGGATATTGAAGCATTGATTAGAAAATTTTAGTGGGGGTATTTGGGTGAGGCAAGAAAAATCCATTGGATAGCTTGGAAAAAATTTTGCCTACCAAAACTACATGGTGGTTTGGGGTTTAGGGATTTGGAGAACTTCAACCTAGCTCTCCTAGGCAAATAGATTTGGATATTAGTTCTGATAGAGAAGCGGAAAATAATTCCATCTCTAGCTCGTCCAAAATGCTCGTCCAGAGCCTACAACGCAGGTCGATCCCAGAGTTTATCCAGAAGAAGAGGAGGAAGCGTCCATGAATAATAGCACCACTGCATTTACTGTCCTCCATGAAAGACATGATCGTCCATTACGTTCGTCCATGATCAATCATTAGATATCCTTGGACGAACCAAACCGTCCTACGCTAGACGGACGGAAGCTCAACACTTAGACTTTCAACTAAACCCACAACTATCTCAACAAACCCTTCGAATAAATTAACTTCCATTAGCGGTTGCAATTTTATATCCGTTGAGGTAGTTAACTCCGGAGTTGTTGGTTTCCACAAATCCTGGGACGGTTATTGGACAAGTAACCGTCCCAGGCCTCCTATATAAGGGACCGGTCTGAACCCGACAGAGGTAAGATTCTCACTCAGACAATTTTCCAAAATACTTGGAACTTCCTTCTCTACAAAACTAACTTCTCCATCGGAGGGGGTTCGACCGGTCTTCTCCGGTCTCCTCTTTGATTGCGTTTCCTTCCTTGCAGGCCATCCACCTTACTGATTCGGAGCGATATCAGTTGGCGCCTCTTGAAGAACCATTACTCCTCACCTTCCCACCCACAGGCCAATGGCCAGGCAGAAGTAGCGAACCGATCCTTGTTGAAGATCATCAAGACTCGGCTCGAAGGGGCAAAGGGAATATGGCCGGATGAATTACCAGGTGTTTTATGGGCTTATAGAACAACAGCGAGAACTCCAACAGGGGAAACTCCTTTTAAACTAGCCTACGGAAGCGAGGCAGTTATACCAGCAGAAGTACACATGACGAGCCACAGGGTGAGGAAGTATCAAACTGAAGAAAACGAGGAACAACTCCGTCTTAACCTTGACCTTATGGACGAAGTCAGGATGGATGCAGAACAGAGGACAGCAAGGTACAAAAATCTCATGGCAAGACAATATGACGCTATGGTAAAGCCTAGGCGTTTCAACATCGGGGATCTCGTCTTGAAGAAGGTTACCTTGGCAATAAGAAACCCGGCCTACGGGAAACTTGGCCCAAATTGGGAAGGACCTTATAGGGTTATCAACTGCAAAAGGCAAGGATCCTACTATTTGGAAGCTTTGGATGGGCGGAGGCTGGAACACCCTTGGAATGTTGAACACCTCAGGAAGTACCATCAATAAGTGCTGACTCTTCACCAGTGTCCTTGGACGAGATATCTGGACGAGCAAAAGCGTACTACTATTAAGTGTTTTTAAGTATTTTAATAATCCTCTAGAAAGTACATTAGTGTTTTCACTTTTTGTGCTATTCATGGATGAATTGGTTTGTATTTTTAATTCAATAAGGCACTAGCTCATGAGCATGTGCCATGCCTGTGGACGAATGATTACATAAGTTTGGATTTTCAAATATATATATATTGTTTTCAAGTATATTATTGGAATCCTTAAATGTTCATTCAGATTGATCCGCAAAAAGAAAGCAAGCATGGACGAATGAAATCCTTGAACGCAAGGATATATCGTCCATAAGCCTTCCTCCAAAGGAAAGATGAAAAGGTACATCCGTCCATAATCCTGGACGAGATGAAACCTAAACTGAAAATTAAGCAAAGGTACATCCGTCCATAATTCAGGACGAGGTAAAACCTAAACTGAAAATTAAGCCAAGGTCCGTCCGTCCAGAACATAGGACGAGATGAAACCTAACCTGAAAATGAAACAAAGGTCCATCCGTCCAGAACATGGGACGAGATGAAAAGGGCATACTCGTCTAGACCTCAAGACGAGGTGAATTCCCAAAAGTGTTCATCCGAGACACGGACGAGCAAAGACCTCAAAACTAGCTTAACAATCCATTACATTGGACGAGAAAACGCTAAAAAGCCTAATCATCAAGGACGGCAAAATGATCGTCCATAATTTTGGAATGATGAAAAATTTAGCCAAAAGGAATCAATTTACTGTATCTTGGTGATGTAATAAAATTCACCCACATGCCCAAGACGAGGTGAACTGAATTCCTAGATGGACGAACCACACTGCTGATGAAAATAAAAATTTACACTGCTGATGAAAATAAAAATTTCATACATAAAGCAGGAAACATGTATATTCAAACACAATGGAAGTAAAAATAGAAGTATTCATTTCTTTCATGAAATTCAAAGGGTGGACGACCAACGTCCAAAAACCCCTTCAGTTTTGAATATGAAAATGTATATAAAACTCGTCCATAATCCTGGACGAGATGATTGTACTTGCATGAACTTTAAAAAAGAAAAAGAAGTAAAAAGCCCAAAACAACAGGCACTTCTATGAAAAGGCAAATAAAAGTAAATTTTCTAAGGAAATAGATTTCACTTGGGCGAGCTCGTCTTGGGGTCGTCCTGAATAACTTCAGTGTTAGCATCGTCCATGATGTTGACGTCCTCGGAACTCGTCTGCAACACGGAACTCTCTGTAGCAAGAGGAAGCTTGAACGAGTTGAAGTCCAAATCAGGATACGCCTCTTTGGCATCAGCACGGAAGTCTTCATACCCAGCTGCATAATGACTGTCTAGACGATTCTTATACTCGTCAGATTTCTTAAAGGCAGCAACTGCTTCCTCACGTGCCTTCTCCAAGGACGAGGTAAGCTCTGAAACTTGTCCCTCGAGATGGACGATGCGGGTATCCTTCTCTAAGTTGTCAGCTTTGAGCTCCTCCACTTCGTTCTTCAACTTCGTCTCGCTTCCGAGCAGACGATTAAAATCCTCTGTCAACCTAATGACCTCCCCCTTCTTGAGCAGAACCTCATGGCCCAGCTCCTTAGCCTTATCCTTGGCTGTCTTGGCCTCTGAAGCAAGTTCCTTGGCCTGGCAGGTCGCTGTATAAAACTTTGACATAGCCTGCATTTGGACGAAAAGGAGTTAGACATTTCATTCAAAATTAAATGTCTACACACTAGGACGAGGAAGAAACTTACCTTGAAAAGGTCATGGATGCCAGAACGCTCAAACTCCTTCACTGACATGTTGTAACATTCGTTAACCTCATAATCAGTGACGATCCCTTTGAACGTCCTCCATGCATAACCCTCGTCCAGAACCAAATTAGAGGGACGATCAGAAGACTCAGACAGGCCAAGCTTTTGAGAAGTTTTGGGAGCAGGGGGAGGATCAGACGGAACAGGATGAACCGTTTGGACGGGCTCCACGTCCACCACAGGCTCGTCCAAGTTCACTGTTGGTGGCACGAACTTGGGAACCTTTGGAAGGGAAGTCCTTGGTTTTTGTTTTTTGTGGCCACGACGACTGGGGAGGTCGTCCAGATCCACAGTACTCGAGATTGATTTAGACTTCCTCTTCCCAGCCTGGACAGAAGCCACTTTAGCAGTAGGGGCAGCAACATCCTCGTCCCCGCTAGCCACTGTTTTCTCCTTGTTTTCCCTCATCGTGCTTATTCCTATGGTGAGGAAATTTAATATATATATATATAATAAAAAATAAAAATAAAAAAAGAAGGGAAAGGAAAGCTGAAACAGTGGACGATCACTTACTTCGACGAGTGAGCTCCTCGTGACTTAAATTCTCAGCAGTAGGAGTTGGACCGAGTCCCCAAGTTGCTAGACGAGAAAAAGTAACCAAGTCGTGGAAAGTCCTTCCTGGAAAAGTGCGAACCACTTCTATCTGATCCAAGAGAAGCTTATCCAAACGTGGACGAACGACAGCTGCATCACCAAGATAAAAGGTTAGACGAGTGACAGATAAAAATTTTTTGAAGGACAAACAAGATAAAATGGAAAGAAAAACATACCCTCAGGACGAAGACGACCTAGAGGGCTGGTAAAAGGAGGGAAGAGGGGAACACCCACATCAGCTGGGTCCCCAGCCCAATTTCCAGAAATAATAAAAAATTCTTTTTTCCAAAGCCGGTCAGACGAACTACGGCCCGTTATTAAACTGTAATATGAACCTCTGGACGAGAACTGGTAGAACCCAGCAGATTTTTTGATCTCTGAGGGCTTATAACAGTAAAGGAACTCGTCCACTGTAATTGGACGGTTCCCTTCCAACGCCTCACGCCATAATATTTGCATGGCAACTATCGTCCTCCAACCATTGGGGTTGAGCTGGTTTGGCCCAATACCCAACCTTTGGAAGAGGTCTCTGCAGAAAGAGTTTAAGGGAAACCTAAGGCCAGCTAATAGGTAAGAAGCGTATACCCCTAAGCCAGAGGAAGGGGAACAACACCATTCTCCAGGCTGGGGTAGACGAGGGTTAAGCTCTTTAGGGATTTGGTATCTATCTACAAGAGTTTTTAACTTAGCACCGTCTAAGGTGGATGCTACCTCTGGGGCACAACTATATATTACATCTTCGTCCTCTTCCTCGTCTTGAGGAGGACTTGATGGCTGTCTGGACGAGCTAGCCCCAGATCCAGAAGCCGCCCTACGTCGTTGTTCCTGAAATTCCTCTAAGGGAATGCCAGGAACCCCAGACGAGTAATGCTCGTCTGAGGAGTCACTACAGGACGAACTATCTACACTACCATTACTCTCAGAAGAACCGTCCTGGTAGTCGTCTATCTCTCTCTCTAGACTAGAAGATGAAGGCATGGTTGAAATGTAGAGGACTTAAAATGAGAGCCTAAAAAGAAAAAAAAGAAAGAGGAAATACCTGATGAAACTAGGACGAGAGCTAGACGAGAATCTCGGACGAGTTGGCAGAAGAGAGAATGAGGAAAAAGTGAAGGGCATGAAAGAGAATGCGCTATTTATAGGCCCCAGCAACAGGGTCAACGAAGCGACACTCACCACTCAGAGATTGACACGTGGCGATCCCTTTGGGAAACGAGATCGACGCGACTGGCCAACCAACGGTTTCGTGACACGTGGCGTACGAAAAAGCGAAATTTTGTTGAAATCACGACAATGTCCTGGACGACCCTTTGAACAAAGGGGCAACTGATAGAGAAGCGAAAAATAACTCCATCTCCAGCTCGTCCAAAATGATCGTCCAGAGCCTACAACGCAGGTCGATCCCAGAGTTTATCCAGAAGAAGAGGAGGAAGCGTCCATGAATAATAGCACCACTGCATTTACTGTCCTCCATGAAAGACATGATCGTCCATTAAGTTCGTCCATGATCAATCATTAGATATCCTTGGACGAACCAAACCATCCTACGCTAGACGGACGGAAGCTCAACACTTAGACTTTCAACTAAACCCACAACTATCTCAACAAACCCTTCGAATAAATTAACTTCCATTAGCGGTTGCAATTTTATATCCGTTGAGGTAGTTAACTCCGGAGTTGTTGGTTTCCACAAATCCTGGGACGGTTATTGGACAAGTAACCGTCCCAGGCCTCCTATATAAGGGACCGGTCTGAACCCGACAGAGGTAAGATTCTCACTCAGACAATTTTCCAAAATACTTGGAACTTCCTTCTCTACAAAACTAACTTCTCCATCGGAGGGGGTTCGACCGGTCTTCTCCGGTCTCCTCTTTGATTGCGTTTCCTTCCTTGCAGGCCATCCACCTTACTGATTCGGAGCGATATCAAGTTCATAACACCAATTCCATGCTCTATAAAGTATTCAAAGCAAGGTTCTTCCCAATGTGCTCGGTTCTTGATAATGGGGTAAAAACTAATGGTTCATACGCATGGCAAAGCATTCTCAAGTCGAGGGAGGTGGTCAAGCAAGGGGCATATTGGCGGATTGGGGATGGTACACAAGTGCAGGTTAGGGGTGATAAGTGGCTACCTGATATGTCAACCAAACACATCATCTTTCCACAAAAAACCTCCCTATGAATGCAAAGGTATGTGCTCTTATTGATGAAGATGGCCTTAGGTGGATAAAAGAATAGGTAGCCCATGAATTCCTTCCCCATGAAGCTCAACAAATACTGCGAATTCCTCTAAGCTCAAATCAGGTCCCTGACCTACTCATTTGGGCTGGTACAAATTCAGGTAGATACACGACAAAGAGTGCGTACAAAATGCTAACATCTAAGCATGAAACTTCCAGTCCTGGCATATCAGATACTTCGGCCTAAACCAGTTGTTGGAGAAGAATTCAGTCCTTGAGTGTACCAAACAATATCAAGCACTTTCTTTGGAGAGCTTGCCGTGAATCACTACCCACCAGGAAGAATCTATTGGTCAGGAATGTCACACGGAATGCACTATGCGAATGGTGCAATGAGGAAGTTGAGGACTTTGTTCATGCCTTGTGGGGTTGGCAAGTACTAAAGGAGGTCTGGTGGGAAAAAGAAATCCTAAGAAATCAACTCTCCATGCGTTTTGTGGATTTTAGAGATCTGTGGATTGGTATTACAAATTTAGAGGAACCAAATTTGGCTGAACGGTTCGCTTTCCTTGACTAGAGTATATGGAATAAAAGAAATGCTACAAGAATGCAGGCATCTTCCCTTCCTTTTAATAAGCTGTACCAGGACATGTGTGATAGATTAAATGAATACCAACTAGCACAAGAGCCACCTATACCCGAGCTTATGACCCCAGGTGCAACACAATGGTACCCGCCCCAAAGTTCACAGCATAAAGTCAATTATGATGGGCCCTGTTTACAGAAATTCGGCAGACGGGAATTGGAGTAGTGATTAGTGACGTTGAAGGAAAGGTTTATGGAGCTCTCTCGGACAGAATAGTGCTGCCTAAAATTGTGGAAGAGGTCGAAGCCATGGCCTGTAGAGCAACCATAAGGTTCGCTCTAGAGCGTAGGCTCGAAGAAATGGTGTTTGAAGGGGATTCTGAAACAATCACAACTGCTATCAACTCGACTTCTCCATGTTTTAGCTCATTTGGTCACATTCTGGATGATTTTAAAGCTTTGGCTTTGAATTTTGTATCAGCAACTTTTGTTCACGTAAAAAGACAAGGGAATGCCGTAGCTGACAAACTGGCTAAGGCATCTAAACGTATACCTTGTCCCCATTTTTGGTCAAATGACATCTCTAGTGATGTGCAACAACTTGTAATTCATGACAGCATTCCTTGATCAATAAGAAGTATTGACTTGATTCTCAAAAAAAAAAAAAAAAAAACACCTCGCTATGAGCATGACATAGCATTATATGGACACAATTTCCACTGGACACAAGCCACAACCGCATTATATAACATTTAAAAACCGAAAAATATGACTTTACCATTGACGAAGGACTATATATAACGTCAATGCTAACGTGACTATTAGTCTTTTTCCCCAACAAGACAAACAAGCAACAACACACAAAACCAACATTAACAAAACAAAGTTCTCTTACATATCTTCCGACACTCAACAAAGACTCGTCCGTGACATTAACTCCCTTCACAGCCCGTCACCAAAACCCACCCACCTCTTTCTTCGATAATACCAGTCTTACCCACCCACGCCAAGTCTCTCCCATATCGACACCTTTCTCACTTCGAAGCTTTGAACCCCCACAAATTTCTACCATTCCTTCCGTGTTCTTGATCGGTCACAAATCACTGATCAACCTGTTTGATTTTTGGTATTGTTGCTGGGTTTTAAATTGTTTCTGATTTTGTTGTTTTCAGAAATCAGAGAGTGTTTTCTAAGCACCGAAACAGATCAATCATGTTTCAGCGAATGTTCGGAAAGCCTAAGCAGGAAACCAACGCCTTAACAACGTTGGACAAGTTAAACGAGGTTTGATTTAGATAATTCTTTACCTTTTGTTTTTAATTGAAGTTTATTTATTTATTTATTTTTATTTAATTTATGGGGATTTGTATGAGAGTTATATCTTATATTAGAAATTGATGCTTAGGTGCATGTTATGACTGAATTTACATTAGGACTTGATTATTGTCAAGTAAGAAAGATTAGAAATTTTGATTGTTGGAATCATTGAATTTGTTTTTTAATACTTTTTTTTTTTTATTGGAAATATAGGAATATGAAAACTTTAGGTTGTGCTAATATGAAAATTATAGTGATTTACTCGATTATATGGTTCTTTGGGTTGAATGGAATGACAAAATATATATATATATATATATACACACACACATGTAAGGATCCTTAGCCAACTGCAAAATTTTGGGACTAAGATTAGATTGTTTGTTGTTGTTTAGTTGATTTATATGGTTTGCAAACATTATTGGTGGAAGAGCATTTGTTGCTACTCATTCTCATCAATTGGCTGCCTTTTACAAGCAGCTATGGGCTTCTTCTTTTTTATGTCTTCCCTAGGGGTTTGGTGGGTTGTTCGGTTATGTGAATTTTCCCATCGTGGCTATATATCCGTTGATGTTTGATAAAGCATAAGACTATTGTTTACTGATATTAAACTTTGGGAAGATTGCATGTTAATCTCTTGGGCAAACTTTTGGGGTTTGAGTATTGGAAGTGTAAAGGGTGGTGAAAGACTGAAAGCATAAATTTTGGGTGGCTTGGGGGCTAATTAAACACTTCGCACTTCCAAATTCAAAGTAGGGTTTGACATGGTTTGCACCAGCTCTGAGAAATCTAAATAGCTTCAATGGCTTATTGTTTTATGTTTTGTTGTCCATTGGTGTGTTGTTCTGGTTGGTTTTTGCTCTTTGCAAATAATAGAATTGTATATTATCTCCTATGCTTGTTCTCTCTCTCTTTTTAAGAATCAAAGTAAACTGGAAAGTGTGTTACATGCAGATAGAATTCAGTTCAGATATATATTTATACTAATAAGTGAAGCATTTTTGGCGTAGCTTCTTGCAAAGCCCTAGTCTATATGTTTAATAGAGTAAGGGAGTGATTTAGTGAAGCTAGTGGATGAAGTAGTCCACAAAACCATTTCCTCTATGTGTTAACCATGAAAATTCACTTATGGATTGAGTTGATTATTCACGTTTGCCACCACCTTCATCTCTCTTAACTGTGCTCCACCACAGATGAATATAGACACACACATATTGTCAGAGAGTTAGTAGAGACATGACCCTAGATAAGACCAAGTGGTGTAAAAGGATCCTGTAGTTGACCCAGGACTAGTTGAATTGCGACGTGTGTGAGACCCAAAAAAAAAAACCCCACTAATGGCCTACTGTGTTTATGTGTGTTTTATTTGCCACCCCCCGGTTATTAGTTTGCGCCATATAATGATAATTGACCCCTATCCTCTCTCTTGTTTCTGTTTGCTGTAGTTTCTATTTTAATTAAATCAAACTTCTTTGCTAAGTTTCTGTTTTTACAATGTGCAGACACTTGAAATGCTAGAGAAAAAGGAGAATGTCCTTTTGAAGAAGGCTTCTGCAGAGGTTGAAAAGGCTAAGGAATTTACTAGAGCAAAGAACAAGAAGGGTTAGATCACATAACTACTCATGAAAAGAAATGCATTTTTAGGGGTTCTTTCAGATCTTTATATATTGTGCCTCTGTTGCTAATAGAAAGTGCAGTTACATACTTCGTTGCTTTGACATGGTTGCTTGTTTCATATGTATTTCATATTTTGGGGCATTTAGGTTCTTTATGGAAATGCCATTATTCCAGAATATAAAGGCCAGTATGATCTTCTTGTTTATGCTGCATAATTATTTTTTTGATGACCCCATACTTACTTTTGGCAGATGTGTATTAAGTTGCTGTTGGTTACAGGATGTAGTTACTCACATGTTAAAATGCCCCTTAAACCAATAATTCATGCAGCTTGGTTCTCCATTATACTGATTATTGATTATCTTTAGTGGAATATTTTCTGCAATGGAATGTATTGTAAAGATGATTATTGTTTGTGATCATAGTGACAAATCAGTTAGGACAGCACTTGTCAAAACAAAAACAAAGTGTTAGGACATCAAAACTTCTGCACGGTTGCAGAATTTGCTAAAGATCTGTAGTTAGTTGATTTCTACGTGTTGCATTAAGCCAACAATTTTGCACATGGAATGTAAGTTTAGTAAAAGTTGAAATAGAGATGAACTGAGGAAGGAGCGGTAAAACTTGATGGTCAAGAGATACAAAAGAGTGAGAGCTTTCGATATCTTGGATCTTTATTTTATAAAGATGGAGAGATCGAAAAGCTGTGAATCATAGGATATGAACAGGGTGGATGAAGTAGAGAAGTGTGCCTGTTAAGTTAAAGGGAAAATTTTATGAGATTGCTATAAGACCAGCTATGCTTTATGGTATTAAATGTTAGGCTGTTAAGAAGTAACATATTCATAAAATGAGTGTAGTTGAAATGAGATTTTTAAGATGGATAAGTGGAAATACATGGAAATATAATATTCAAAATGAAGAAATTGCTAATTAGCTTAAAGATAGGGGTGGTCCCTATTGATGAAAAGATGATGGTTTTAGTCATGTGTAGAGGAGAGCAATTAGTGCACTGTTAAGAAAGAGTGAGTTGATTCAAGTTGAGGGAATGAAAAAAGTAGAGGAAGAAAAAAAATAACATTAGTAGAAATAGTTAAAAATGACAAGTCAATTAGGAGGTAACAAAGGTTATAGCCTTTGATAGAATAGAAAGGAGGAATAGAATACATGTGGCCAACCCTAACTAATCTTGTTGAGGATCCATAGCCGAGTGCCGACCCCTGAAAATTTAGGACTAAGACTCTATTGTTGTATTGAAAACTCTCTCATTTTCTTCTCCTTAATATTTTTCTCTCTAAATTCTTGTTTTGTAGGTTTTCAATTATCTCCTAAGGATGATAATTTGCTTTAGGTGGGAAACCATAATGGATGTTCCTAACTGTATGATTTGTTGATAAGGATCTTATATTATGTTGCTTCTGCTTTCTGTTGCCCTTTTGGTCTTAGGAGAGACAAATTGTTTGATTTTATGAAATTATTTCCTGTTTTGGTCATTAATTTTTGAAGATTTATTGCACAATCCTTGCACTTTTTTCATTGGTTCTGAATGCTATTTTATGCCTTATTGCTGTTTTTCAGCTGCAATACAGTGTTTAAAGAAGAAGAAGCTTTACGAACAGCAAATTGAACAGCTTGGAAATTTCCAATTGCGCATTCATGATCAGGTACTGTTGTAATGTTTTAAAATGTACTCACCAAAAAATAAATTAATTTAATCAAATTTAGGTTGTGAGAACACACTGTGAGGGCCCTTCTTTTTTTAAATTTAAATTTAAATTTTGTGATATATATTTTTGAGGACCTTATTTCAAAATGAATATCTTTTGGGTTTGGGTTTCAGATGATATTGTTGGAAGGTGCTAAAGCTACAACAGAAACTGTTGATGCATTGAGAACTGGAGCAGCTGCCATGAAGCAAATGCACAAGGCAACGTAAGTGGCCTCTCAATAGAATTCACTATTCAGCACAATTTAGTATTGCTGGTCCATCACTGCAATTATGGACAATGATTTGAATCCAATTAAGTACAAAACTACTTTTTGTGTTTTCCGTAAATTATGTTAGCCTACACAAATTCATTTGAAATGCAACATCTTATTTCATTCTGCCCCATTTGTGTCTGATGTGACATTTTATTATATAGGAATATTGATGATGTGGACAAAACAATGGATGAGATCAATGAGCAGACTGAGAACATGAAACAGATTCAGGAGGCACTGTCAGCACCCATTGGTGCAGCAGCTGATTTTGATGAGGCATGTTTTCAAGTTTAGTTGTTATATCCATTCTATGTATTTTGTGAATTGAGAAGTTTGAACTATTCGACTTCACTTTTTCAGGATGAATTGGAAGCCGAACTTGAAGAACTGGAAGGAGCTGAGTTGGAGGAACAGCTTCTTCAGCCTGCTACTACTGCTCCTGCAGCTCCAGTCAATGTCCCGGCAGGCAGGCAACCAACCCGCCCTGTTGCTCAGAAGAACAAAGCTGAGGAAGATGAGCTTGCTGCATTACAGGCAGAGATGGCACTCTAAGAGGTCATTTACTCATTGTCTTAAGCTGATCTTTTATTTTGCCAATGTGATCCTTTGTTTTCATCAGTGAAGTAGTGATTCACTTAATTTTCATGGAATAAGTTTCTATTGGAACCTAGAAATATATATATATATACACACACACAATTTTTATTAGCTGCTGTTCAATTTGGGTCTTTACACACTTCATGGAAACAATATCATGTTAAAGCATAGATCTTCTCTTTTAGAGTGGTATCATTATTGAAGCCAATAAAATTTGTTTATTTCTTAGCATAGAAGTTGAGGCAAACTTGCTTTTTCTATGACATGAATGAATGCTTCTCATTGCAACGTGAGAAAGACTCCTTGCAAATAGCATGAATAATAGATGTGGTCGACATATTTATGTTTTTCAAATCAGAGAAATCATGTTTTTGAAAGCACTTCAATGAATTCACACACACACACACACACACACACATATTTATAATGTGAGGGCCTTTTATGTCTATGAAACATGTGCTGAAACGCTGATTACAAGGTCAAACAAGCAATATTGCATAAGTGACCTCTGAAACTTCCAGCGCTGCCTTGAAAGAAACTTCTTTTCCTTGGTTAACTGGTATTTGAATGAGGTTTAGTTAAGCTTTTTCTTGCCTAGATTGAGCTCCGTTGCTCCTAAATTTTGGTGATTTTGGTGTTGGCTTACTCCACCTCAAATCTATGTTCAACTTTTTTTTTCAATGCTAGTCAACTAACACAGTGATTTAAGTTATATACGTGAATTGATTGTAAATCAAATTGAATAAATTTTATCTTTCAGATTAGTCTCCACTTAAAAAAGAATAGTCCCATATTAGTACCTGGGATCGAGGTGCAAGTAATTGGTTTTGAGAGTTGGTGATGTATCTGAAAATTTTTAGGTAGTTGTACAGATGCTTGTTTGGGCACTCCAGTCCATATTATATGACTGTCATGTTGCCATCTTTGCAGTTGGTATTGCAAAGTGGGTGAATATCATTTAAAGGTTGAAGCTGCTGCATAATTGAGGCTTGAGGCTACATTTCCACAAGAGAAATCGAGAAATTCTCCTTATCTACTGTTTGTGTATATGGCTTAAAGTATATCAGGTTCTATCTATAATTTGTAGTTTACCTCGTTGTTTTCAGAACAAATGTGGCAGATTCCTATCAAAAATTATATTCTCGTAGGGTTGTGACATATTTCATATATTTAAGAAATAAATAGTGTGTCATGGCATGTACAAAGCTTTCCTTATTGCTTTAATTGCCAAAATCATGGAGTTTGGGAGGTTTGGTCCCCCCCCCCCCCCCCCCCTTTTTTTAATTATTCCATGTAGTCTTTGTTTTGGCTTATTAAGATTAAAGTACACTTTTGAGTTTTGACCCTTAAAGTTTGGGATTGTTTATATTTTGGTATTCTACGTGTCAAAATTTTCATTTTAGCCCTTAATGTTAAATTCATTTTTGTTAATAGCCATACAGTCCATTTTTGTTAGTAATCTAACTATGGAGTAATAAGTTTTTCTTCAAATAGCAATGAAATGTCTGCAATCCATAACATTTTAGAGCTGATATTGCATGAAATAGTTAAATATGAAGGCTGCTTAACGATTATATTATAAACAGAAATGGATGACGGTAGCGCCAATATAAAAACAGCTTCAAACAATGAGGACTAACTTAAAAATTTTGAAATGTAAATGGTTAAAATAAAAACAGCCCTAAACTTTAAAGGTCAAAAGTGTATTTTAGTTTTTTATTATTTATTTATTTATTATTATTTAAAGAAAGAACTTCATTTTTTAAGGTAAAGTGTTCTCAAATAATTCCATTTTTGAAAGTTCAAAAATCAACTAATTCCAAATGGTCGCAAATCATAATAAATTCGCAGAGTTTTTATTTTATTTTATTTTTTATAATACAAGATAGAAATTCGCAGAGTTTCGATTGCTCAACATATGAGCAACTTTAAATATACCGTTTTCATCTCATTGAGTTCAAAATTTACTTTAAAAAAAAAGAAAAAAAATAGCATTGTCAATTAAGTCTGGTGTTTGTCATTTAGAACATCTCTGGTACTTGTTCTGAAGGCCCCCTTTCAATTTTGTTCTCTTTGATTACTCTCGTCTTTAGTATCTACCACCCCCGCTCCACCAATCACTTCAATCTCATTTGGATTAAGTCCTCTTATAACTTATTGTCAGCACTCGGCAATATACTCAAGTGCTCCTATTAAGTTCCATAGTTAGTATCGAAATTTTACTTTTTTAAGTAGCGGCTAACTGCGATATACAAGAAAGTTTGAGATAATTGATGTGTGTGTCTGTATATATATATATATATATATATGAATTGGGTTCGGGTTATACTTGGTGTAACTTTAAGTAATGTTATATCACTTAATATTTTTTAATTGGACGCAAATTTTGACAAATCCATCAATATATTACATTATCTTCGTATATTTTCTATGCTTACAAAATTTCAAGATAATCAAGATTAATAACCATATCATCAATTAATAGTTTAAATTCAAGTCTTTGTAGTATAAAATAATGCATAAAAAATGAGTTTGTGAATCGAAAGATAATCCGATTGGCATGAAAATTGGCATGCATATTAAAAACATATAGAACATGTAATTCAACGGTTTGATTATCAAAATATGAATTCAATAATAAGTTATTTGGTGATGTAACATTGTTTAGAATTACATCAGGTGTAACTTGAATCCAATCATATATATATATATATATTATATAAGGATAAATTAAAGAATTTGTAAGGAAGAACTTAAATTAATTAGAATTTGCTCAATGGTGGCTTCTTGTAATCAGTCACTGTTAAAATTATACTATTCTAGTCCTACTCTCTCATGTCTAGAAAATCTAATTTTTTAAGAGAACATTGTTTAATATATTGTCTTTCAAATAAAAAAGACTACCGACTTTTCAAATAAATGTTTATTAAGTATTAATTTTTTTTAAAAAAAGATCATATTTTAAGGCATTATGTGTGTGTTTGGAAAGCACGTTTCTAGCCCCACGTTCACGTTTGCATTTTTTTTACTAGTCCCATGGCACTGTTCATGGACCAGTCAAAGCGCAAAAACACATGAATAGTGTTTTGCCTTTTTAAAAATATTTTACTATAGTGTTTTCAGCAATAGATTTTCAGTTTTCAGCAAATAAGCAGTATCCAAACAGATCCTATATTGACTTTTCAAATAAATGTCTATTAAGTATTAATTTTTTTTAAAAGGATCATATTTGAAGACATTTTATGATACATTATATTCAACTAATCGAGTAGGAGAATTGTGAGCAGCATAGTATTTGAATTAAATGTCCTGTGCAATGCCATGGTAATGTGGTATTTAACAAATATTGGTCATACAAAGCAATATATGTATATAATAAAAGTTTTTTTTTTTAGAGAGTTTCAACCTATGGTGTTCATTATTGTTGATAACTCTTTATTATCAAACCAAAACACTAATCGGTATTTGGTGTAGACGGAGATTAAACTCTAGATCTCTTATTTAACCATCAGAGACTTTATTAATTAAGCTAACTAGAAGTCTGGAACCCACTAATAAAAGTTATTCAATATGTGAATAACTGTGCGGTTATGCCTATTGGGTACCTTTTATTTCTTCATTGTTATTATTCTTTTCATATTATGTCACTTAAATTGTTCATTTACCTTTCTTATTTAACATAAAGATTTTTTTATTTTTATTCTTAACTAACAAAAGGGCATTATAAATATATTAAAATAACACAAATTGTGGATTATAAATATATTAAAATAACACAAATTGCACTCCCCCCCTAGAGCAGTTGCAATATCCTCTCTAAACTACAAAGCTAAGAAATGCCCCCGAAATAACTATTGATAATAAACATTTTGCTCTTTTATCATTAGGATTTTTGTCAAATTTTACGAAAAATTCAAATTTCTACTAAATAATTTTTTATTTTTTATTTTTTACTTTCTCTTTAAATTGGAAGAAAATTCTGACGATAGGAGTTAGGGGGGAATGGGCATTTGCCTATAATTTACAAATTACACAGCAAAATGCTTCTATTTTGAAACTATTTAGTAAAATACTTGTGTTTTTTAAACTCGATTTTAACAAAATCGAGTTATGTGGAAAATTCGATATCCTCAAAATCGAGTTATATGAATATTTTTAAGTGGAACTCGATATTAGTAATATTGAGTTTCATTTAATTTTTTAAAAAAATTTAAGTGGCAAAATATGCATAGAACTCGACATTACTAATGTCGAGTTTCAGCTGTAACTCGATTTTGTTAAAATCTAGTTTCAAAAATAGGAACATTTTGCTAAATAGTTTCAAAATAAGGGCATTTTACTACATAATTTGTAAATTAGGGACAAATGGTCATTTTCCCTAGGAGTAAGGAGGGCTAAAGTTCTTATTATCAATAGCTAAAGTGGAGTAGCTCAATTTTAAAGTTTAGGGTACATTGCAACTATACCATAATTAAAAGTGCAATTAATTCTTAGAGTTTTTAAGCTAATACTACTATAGGTAAAACTATCTTCCCAAGGTTTCAAGAATTTTAAATTAATATTTCGATTGAAATTATAGTACTAAAAATTTGAAATAAAATAAAATAAAATTTTTAATTATTTATTTTAATCAGTTACCACCTTTTTTTTTTAACCAAAAAAAAAAAAAAAATCAATTTTACACTTTATGCATCTGTCATATAACTTAGGATAATTTTTTTATCAACTATTTTATTATTCAATTTTGATGATATTTGTGAAATATTTTTTTAGTTTACATTTAAACATGTTAATTAATACCAAAATCATATGGGCATACTATTAGTAATTACTGAAATCTGCCCATTTTATGTGATAAAAGCAATTATTTTTTATATTTCACTTTAAGTAAAACAACCAAGAGCTATATATATATATAGTGAAAATTTTCGTACAATCATGTGTTTTCTTGCTATTATCTATCATTATTCCATCCACCCATGAAACCAGGTGCAACCACCCGTGTCTCTCTCTTTCTCGCTATCATTACTACATAGGATCAGAGTCAATGACTTGAAACCTCACACATGCTAGATGTTATTGTCTAAAGCCTCTTTGAATATTGATTTTTTTAGTGAATTGAGTTATTATGGTCACGTTCAAATAATATTGTCATGCTTGGTTCTCTTGTCCATTTCATTTAGCCAAAAAAAGAAAGAAAAAAAAAAAATACATGCATGCGAGATTGTCCTATTGAAGCATCAAGCATGCATGCCAAAAACACACATGCTTACAGTTACAATGTACAATCTATTGAAGGATTTCGATGACAAAGGCCATATTTTGGTCTGGCATAAAAACTTGAGTATGTATCATGCCTACAAATTAATAAACACATATAATAAGGAATATTCATTCATTTATGAATAGGGAAAAGAATATGCCGGGAAAAAAAAATCCTTGGAAATTCGCTTAATAAAATATAAAACCAAATAATCATACGTTAAAAGATCTAAATTTAATTGTTAATTAAGAACAAAGTTTATCGAGTTGCTCTTTTATTAAAAGATTGTCACTTTCATTGACTTGGAAATAGGTGTGTTATATACAACAAAGCTGAATGGGATGTACCATCTTAGCCATCGAAGAAAATAGTTATTGACGAATTGTTTAAAGGTTCGCTTTTTTTTTGTTTTTTTTTTCACCCATGCTATATTATAGGAATCTTGGAATCACCATGTGTACACTGCTGACTGCACCGTATAAAACATGTTTTACTTATAAAAGTTGCAATTGATTTCAGTAATTAATTTTCACTTATTCATACTTGTAGACTAACATGGGGCCTATTCCCTTCTTTTGATAACTAGAGCATAAAAAAATTGGGCCCAATGCCAATAACTTTGTAGTTTTTTTTTTTTTTTTGAGAATAACTTTGTAGTTCAACACTTTAAGGGATTCATATTTCATGAAAGTATGATTTAACAAATTTAATGAAAGTATTTTTTTTTTCTTTCATTCAAACCCTCATGTATTCCATTTAATAAATTTTATGATTTCATATATATATATATATATATATATCTTCATTTAAAAATTTTAATATGATGTTAGTATTTTAAAAAAAAATTATTATTATTTAAAATAGAAATTTCATTCTAGCCTAATTTATGGTTGTGTTAATGGACACCATAAGGTGCCCGTTAACAACTTTTTTTTGGTAGTTTTTTTGTCTTTTATGTAGCTTCATGTCATTTTTTTTCCAGCTTTATAAGTTGTGGGGCCAACTTCATAGAGAGAAAAAAAAAATTAAAATAAATAGTAAAGCTATTTTTATGTCTTTTTCTTTTATTTATCAAATTTTTTATTAAGTGAGACCCACATTAGAGAAACCTTTTAAGTATATATATATATGTGTGTGAAACTCCCTTCTAAAGACTTGAACCTCAACTCTTTCTCAACCTACAAGAACTTGTACTTCTGAAGTAATCATTACGTCAAGAGTATGCTGTGATTGGTTGAATGTAATATTAATAGTAAGCTAATATTTGACATCATGTAAATCTTCCTTGACAACCCTATGAATGTTGAACCCCTATTCCTTTCTACATAATAAAAGGTACTTTAATTAGTCTTTCTGATACCTCTAATGAAGAAGAGAAACCATGGGGAAGAGAAACCATGGGTATGTGAACCGGGGTGCCTATAAAGTTTTCTTATTTTATGATTCATATTTCAGGAAAGTATGATTTAACAGATTTAATGAAAGTTTTTTTTTCTTTCATTCAAACCCCCATGTATTCCATTTAACAAATTTTATGATTTCATGTGTGTATATATATATTTCTTCATTTAAAAATTTTAATATGATGGCAGTATTTTAATAAAATTTATTATTTGAAATAGAAATTTCATTCTAGCAGAATTTAAGTATGGGTTGTGTTAATGAGCTCTATAAGGTGCCCGTTAACAACTTTTTTGACCTTTTTTTGGCAATTCTTTGTTTTTTATGCGGTTTTATGTCATTTTTTTTCAGCTTTATAAGCTGTGGGGCCAGCTTTATAGAGAGAAAAAAAATATTAAAATAAACTGTAAAGTTACTTTTGTGTCTTTTTGTTTTATTTATCTAATTTTTTATTAAGTGAGACCCATATTAGGGAAACATTTTAAATATATATGTGTGTGAAGCTCCCTTTTAGAGACTTAAACCTTAATTTTTCCCAACTTCTTCCACCTAGAAGAACTTGTACTTGTGAAATAATCATCACGTTAAGTGTGCGCTGTGGTTGAATGTAATACTAATAGTAAGCTAATATGTGACATCATGTAAATCTTCCTTGACAATCCTATGAATGTTGAACCCCTATTCCTTTCTACATAATAAAAGGTACTTTAATTAGTCTTTCTGATACCTCTAATGAAGAAGAGAAACCATGGGTATGAGAACCGGGGTGCTCTATAAAGTTTTCTTATTTTGTGTTGATGTTGTTGTCGGTAAGAAGGAATATTCATACACATGTAATGCCACAAAGAACTGGAAAGAGGACATTATGATGCCAAGTTTAAAGGTGAATATGCAAACATAAGAGAAAACAAAATGCCTGGCCAGCTCATTGATTCTATTTAAGGTATTCCTCAATTAGGAGTCCTATCCAACTCTGGCTTTGGATTCTTTAAGCAACCACTTGTGAAGTAATTAATGGAATACAAATTTAGATATAGGACAATGAGTCAAACAAGTAATAAAGCATGGGGCATGGTTTATATATAGCTAGTTAATTGGCATTAGTAAACTATCCATGTAATTTTTTGATGCTAAAGTGTGTTAACGTTTTATATCGAGGAAATCAATAATGAACTTGTTTATGTATTAGGAAAGTTCACGGACTAGGGAAAAGGTTATTGTGGTCCTGAATCCTGATACCTAAGGCCAAAATTTATATATATAAACTTTTCTTGCTGGTTAAAATGTTAGTTTCAGTGAGAGAGCTTGAAATAGAGCTGTCCTTTCCAAAAAATTTCTTTAAACATTTGAAATAGAGGATAAAAAAGAATACGATTCATTAAACGTAGGCATCTGGCTATAACCATTCCTATTTTTTTTTATTTTTTATTTTTTATGAACAGCTATAACTAGTGCTACTAGATATGAATGGCATGTTCTTAATATTTGTGAACGACACATGGATGCATTTAATAATAGTTTCTCTGCATTGAAATTGTTGTAGGAGCAAAATTTAGGTAACATACTTAGGTGTTGTTTTTTAAGTTTTCTTCTTAAAAATTCAGCCATGTGACTTTTTTCTCATAAAATGAAAGTGTATTTTTAGTTAAGTACAAATTTTAAAAAGGGAACCTAAGAAACATCACTTAAGTACTATATCTAAGTTTTGTACATTATTGTGAAGTAGACTTGCCATATATGTGTGTCTACAATAATACATAAAGAATGATTTTTTATATGGGTTTCAGTTAGCTCAAGTCTAGGTATAACAATTTTGCCCCGCCCCTCCCCGCTTCGCCCCATGCGAGTTTTCCTTACCCCAAAAAGATGGTAGGGCAGGGATGAGGCGAGATTTTGGCCCCGCATCATGAGGCGAGGCGGGGATGGGTTTAGACTTTTTAGACCCATCCCCGCCTCGCCTCATGATGCGGGGCTAAAATCTCGCCTCATCCCCGCCCTACCATCTTTGTGGGGTAAGGAAAACTCGCATGGGGCGAAGCAGGGAGGGGCGGGGCAAAATTGTTATACCTAGAGACCCAATCCGCCCCGCCCTGCATTGATAATGATTAAATTGTAAAAAATTTATACCCTAAAACCCTATTATTCAAACAAATATATTATCAACTTATTTTATTCTACCCAATAAGGATTTCTACCTTTCTTTTTTTTCTCTAGCAAGGCTGAAAATAAGGTACCAATTTTAATATTTTCTTTTGTCTTTATTATAAGCAAATTTATATACTATTGAATCATTGATTTTGTATTATGAGAATTTTATTTTTGTTGTGATATTGTCTTGTTAAATACTTTAATAATATTATTCAATTTTTGCTAAAAATTAGTTTAATTTGATGGGATAAATTTATTTTTAATTTCAAGTATATTTTTATTAACGAAACAAGTTTTATTAAAAACAATTGAAATAGTTGCCAGCAAATTAACAAGAAGTAGAGTATTACGGGGTGGGGCGGGGCTTCGCAGGTCCTCAAGAGGCAGGGATGGGGAAAGAAAATTTTTCCCATACGCGGGGTGGGGTGGGGATAGGGTAAGACAAAACCATGTAGGGCGAGGGCGAAGACCCCATCCTTCGAACCCGCCCCGCCCATTGCCATCCCTAAGCTTAATTGTTAAAGTCTCTGATGGTTGAATAAAAGATCTAGGGTTCAATTCCTGTCTACATCAAAAATCGATTGATGTATTTTTTTGATGATAAAGGGATAAATCAAGAATAGACGTTATAAGTTGAAACTCTCTCAAAAAAAAAAAAAAAAACTTTTTATTGAATATTTTTAATGTTGTCTTGTGAGTTTTCAAAACTTCATAATTTTTCACAACATCATTGTAATATATATATATATATATATATATATATATTATAATTTGGGTTTTAGAGTTATAAATATTACTAAACTATGTCAATTTAAACTCATTAGAAATCACCATTCTATTGGGTTAAGCACCCAACACTAAACAAAATGTAATTAAATTAAGTTTGATATTTTCTTTTAAAAAAATTAATTAAATTAGCAATATTGTTTTATAAGAGTTCTCTAATCTGACTTTTTATTTATTAGTAGTTATTAATTGAATATATACTATATATGAAGAAATTTATTAACTTTTTTCATGCATTACAAGTTAATTTATAATATATTATAAATCAAATATGTTTGACTTTTAGTCAACCTCATAATACCATGTCACACAAGCTTTGAAGCCTTACAATTTTACATGTCATTAACCTAATATATTTCCTAATTAAATTTAAATTCTACTATATATTTAAAATATTCATTAAAATCTTATTACATTATATATTTTTTAAATGATAGATTATATAGTTCTATATACAAACACAATATAAATGTCTAATACTAAAATATATAATTTTATATTCAAACACAATTATAATACTAACTATCATCATAATTATCTAATTTTATATCTAGATTAAACAAAAATCTAAAAAAATATATATATTATATTAAATTTTTTACTGACCAGCATATACCTATACCGGTGTTCCAATTGATATTTCCGCATTGAATACCATAGTACAATTGCAGTATTGGTAGAAGAAGATAATTGATATTTCCCCTTAAGACATGCATGTTCATACGATGCATGGAATGTTTTTTGAATTTCAAAAATAGGCAATTCTTTTTCTTTTCTTTTTTCTGTAAATACAAAAGAATTTACACTAATAGCATCCACTTTATGATGATTGGTTTTATAATTAGGCAAAGACACCAATTAGGTTTTGGTATGAATAGGTTTGAATCCAAATCTCTTATTCAATGATAAAAGATTTTATTAATTGATTTAACTGAAACGCACATATCAATAATTATGTACTCGTAAGTTGTAACAGTAAGAGGATCTCTTTCTCTCTCTTTCTCTAGTATGTGGATCATCATAAAGCAAAAGGGGGGAGAGAATCTTTTATTGTTACCGATTGATAGGGACATTTTGAGCTTTGAGATTTGGATTAGACACAACTCCATGCAACTTTCGTGATCACTAGCCAGCAAGAAACAAGCATACATATATGCTGATGGCATCTCCTGCCTTTCTTAGACAAAGTAAATAAACCAAATCTCCGAGACCCCACCATGACATTGTCATTGAAACCTCACACAAACAAGCACCATTGTTAACTTATTTATCTCTCTCTCTGTCTAAATATTATACTCTCTTACTTGAATTGAAATTTGATTTACATTACATGTTCCTAAAACATGGCCTTTAATTACAATGAAAAGGCGTTTTCTCCTTGCCCGGATTTTGAGCTTTATATTAGCTAAAACTAGTCTTAAATCTTAATTGCCTACATTTTAAGGACAAATTGAGGTTGCTCCAGCTTTCTCACTGGTACTGGTCTATAATAACACCCTCAACAAGTCCTGGTGGCTCAATATTCAGGATATGTAAAATCAGCCAAATATAAGCTATTGCCTAGACCATAAGGAGATCCAAAGCTGAAATCCACTAAAGCCTTAGAATCTTCGACCTCAACATTTCCAGCCATTGGGACACTCGTGACCAAACCATTTGAAGAGGAATTTGAAATGCATGAACTTTCTTGAGACAATGAAACAGCATAAGTACTGTTCTTTGAACTTGCACCAACTTCTGAAACATCGATGAGTTCCGGGCAATATAGTGGAATTGGATCCGAACTTAAGCTATTAAACTTAGTGGATAGACGAGGAATAACATCGGTGGGGTTTTGAGATTGTGAAGCTGAAATACCAAAACTATAAGTTTCAGCTTTTGGGACACAAATCAGTGATGTTGTTGGTGTTGAGCCATATAGAGTTGGATTGTTAGGAGGGCTTTTCTCATTGTTTTTTGTCAGTAACTTCTTCTTCAATTTGGTATTCCAATGGTTCTTGACCTCATTGTCTGTTCTTCCAGGTAGTTGAGATGCAATGAAAGACCACCTAACCAACATGTCAAGTAAGAAGATAATAACTTAAGAGCAGTGTATAAAATTCCACGACAGACACTTTTATTTTATGTTATTTTCTAATGTATTATATCTACTTAATTATATTATATATTAGTATTAATAAATGAACGTTGAAGGTTGCACTCAAAATAAAAAATCATAGTAAATGAACGTTAAGATTATATAAGTATAATACATTAAAAAAAAGTATATGCTTTCAAAAAAAAAAAATAGTGTATACAATAAATTGACATAGTTTATGAACTTATTATTGGTCACCAAAAGAAAAAGGAAATGTGGAGGGGTAGATAAACTTGCCTACTTCCCATTTGGCTATAGAGGGTACAGATAGTGTTGTCTTCCTCTTCGGTAAAACCTCCATGCTTGATGTCTGGCCTGAGATAATTGAGCCATCGTAGACGGCAACTCTTGCCACATCGCCTTAGGCCTGATATGGTGAAGATTTGTAAGCTAGTTGGGACTAAAATACAAATAATTTATCTAGGTATATCATTGGATAAATTAATTAATATTGGGTGCAATTTTCTAGTTTGGGAACACATTTAAACAATATGGATATGAGATCATATTTTACTTGCACTATGAAAATGGAGGGATTAGTGAAATTTTGCACGGTATACTCAAAGGGTTCATGCGAGGGGGTTTTATATTTATATATATATATATATATATATATATATATAATTTTTTGTTGAAGAAATTCATTGCACAGGAGAATTGAAATGGCAAAAAAAACACGAAATTATGAGCAAAAGTAATTATTTTATAAAAATTATCATGCATATATATCTGTCAAAGGCTTTGAAAAATGAGAAATAATGAACTCCTATATAATACAATGACTAATTACCTTATTTTTTATCATGCTACTTCAAAGTTAAGGAAATTGGGATTGGACGAATTAATTAGCTTAAAAGCATACAAAAATATCCTTCCTTGATCTTCTTTTTGATGCAAAACTATAGAACTGACGAATATGAACTCCTATATAAAACAATGACTAATTACAACCTTATTTTTTATCATGCTACTTCAAAGTTGAATATAAGCCTTCAGTAGGAAAAACCAAATATAAGCTCATTAATGGTTTCTCAAAAAAAAAAAGAAAAAAAAAAAAAGCTCATTAATGACTACCTTTTGGGTAGGAAAAACATGTAAATGAATTGTCATTATTTGATGGAAAGGTTATCAAACAAAATGGCCTAAAAACAAAGAAGACCACTTATTTCATGTTTTTTTTTTTTTCATCTTTTAGCCAAATGGTACCTTGTAAAACTGAAAAAAAACAAGTAAAAAAATGAGAAAAACAAGAAAGAAACCAGCTCTTGTAGGCAAAGTCATCCAATTTCCACCAGTGCCATAATTCTGAAGATAGCCCTTGAGAGTTGCATCTTCTTCTGGAGACCATGGCCCTTTCTTCACATTAGCTTTGTCACAACATGGAGCCCTTCCCATGGCTTAGCTAGCTAAAACCTAAATGCCGACAGCAAGAGAGTCAGAGGGAGGACAACTCAGAAACTGTGTCTTACCCTTTGCATCAAGCAATGGCAAGAACTTTTCCTGTTGATGGGTTTATTAATAAAGTTGCTTGAGACACACAAAATAGCTTGACTTTGTATGACCTTGTTTTCGTTTAATATTATTATTATTATTATTTTGTTTCTATTTATATACCATGTTGGGCCCATTTCTTGTTTGTTAAAGATAAAGAGACCCAGTCTCAATTATACCATCTGTTAAATTTTAACAACCGTTTGATTTTAATTTTATATTGTTTTTTGGGTTTAAGTTTCTTTAAATCATGATGACTTTAGTGAAATTAAAGCATGCAAATTGGACGTTTTAAATAATTTGAGCTGATTTTTCTTAGGTATACATATAATTAGTAAGATATATCCACCATATGGACTCAGTCCTAATTTGTACAATAGCAGCATGATCTGGGGTGGTCACTGGTCACAACAAAACATTGACCTTGTCAATTACTCAAGTTTGTGTGGGAAAGCATCTCCCCTGCAGTACTTTAGTATTGTGTAATAGAGAGGAACCTTAACTTTCCCTTTCCCACTTTATGCAGAGATAATCACCCCCCACCCTTTTTTTTTTTCCCAATAATTTGATAGTTGCAATGGGAAATAGAATTTTAACCCTAAATACTTCTATTAAAAATATCAAGAAGTGTCAGCTAGTTAAGTTACAGAACTTTTGGTACAACATCTCCTTGTTTTAAAATTAATATTACATAATGAATAATTGAATTTCACAAATTCTTATATACCGTATCATATTCAAAATTAGCTCCTAATTAACACATTGGGGGTTATTATGGAATTATTCTATGAAATTATCCGGTATATTTGAACCATTGGTGTGTATGGGATGGAGACAAAAAAATAAAATAAATCAAGTGGCAGGTCCAAGTGAGGGGGGATGGGAAGAATTATAAATCAACTAGGTTTTTGGAAGAAATCATTTTGTTATAACTTACAAATTAGACATTTAATCGCAACACCTTTATTTTGAATGTTGTATGAACTTTTTTTTCTTGGGTTCCATTTTAAATTTACAGTGTTTGATCAATATCCCTGTTTATTGGCCAATGTTAAACCTTTTTCATTTTGGGTGGATTAGTTTGAGAAATCTTAAAATGGTTTGCTGCTTTACTCATTCAATTGCTTATTATTATTATTATTATTTTTTGATAAACGATCGCTTATTCATATATCTCAACTTTGCCTCCGTATATCACATGGTAACATCAATTTTTTTTTTTTGCTGGATATGGTAACATCAAATTGATCCACATGATATAAAATTGTCCATAAATAAATAAAATAAAATGTGAAAACCATGGCATGGCAATGACAAAACTTTATGGAGCCGCTCATATACATTAAAGGTAAGTTTTTAGTGGGGGCAGTTGAAAACTTTTATTTTCTATTGAAGGCAGTTGAAAACTTTGACAACTACTCATGGTGACAAAGAAATGTTTTATATTGGCAAGCATTTATTCCCGTTACAAAGAAGTTTGTGGTTTTATCATAAAAAAAAAATAATAATAATAATAATAAAAAAAGAAAAAAGAAGAAGAAGAAGAAGCTTGTGGTTGAAATACTAGAGGTAAAAGTGCCTTCTTAAGGTTCTTTTTGGCTTGTTTTAGTTTTAATCTAAAGTAATGCTAGGACTACAACTTTGTTATAATTTATTCACGTAATGAGTTGTGAGTAATGAAGTTATGCACTTATATAGACCCTTCACTCACAACTTACCATGTGGATAAGTTGTGGTAAAAGTTGTTGATAGGACCAACGAACCTTCTTGCCCAGACGATCTTATCAATCACCTTCATCCACCTTGCCACGACATGGACGAAGTAAGGTGAGCCATTAAATGAATGATTTAATACCTCGGATAGTTACAATACAGACTGTCAGAATGTTGGAAGCTCATCAAAACCGATATTATTGATTCCAAAGGCGTTACAAAAAGGCACTAAAGCCACAATAAAGGCCACAACGGCTAGAAGCAATGAAGCTATCTATAAACACCCTTCAAGACCAAACAAGGTACACATCCTAATACACAAATACGTCATAGGTCTGATATTCTAAGCTCTCGTACTTTCTTAAAGTTTTTATACACTGACTTTATCATCGGAGATTCTGTGGCAAGCACCACACCGATGACCACCTAAGGAGGACTTTTCACGACAATTTCAAGCACAGGGACTAGGTTACTGACTCATCTGGACGAACCTACTCGACTGACAATTTTCACATCATCAGTTGTGGTCCTAGTATTTTGATATTTTCCTTTAACGGAAGATTCCTTAGTATGAGAAATCAAATTCTTTCGACATCTTGGTCTCAAATCTATATTTATCTTCATTCTTTTGTCCAGCTACGGTAAGTCTATAATACCATTTTTTAAGGAAAAAAACTTCTTCTTCTTCTTCTTTTTTCTTTTTTTTTTTGATGAACCAAGGAAAACAACTTCTTGTGACTTACAAAACTTCATTTTTCATCGGCTTACTTTGCATCTCTTAAGTTGCTTTATCTTGTCTAATAAAATATTTTTCTTGGACCCCAAATATAAGTTTTGGGTGTGAAATTAAAATACATGTTTTTGCTATTTGTGTGTGTGAACACGGAATAGAAAAAAAAAAAAAAAATCTGGAATTTGCTCAAACTCCAAGACGAATATCCATCTATAAAAGAAATTACTGTTAAAGTGATTTCTAGTTTTCTATAAGTAATCCACTTGATTAACTTGATTTTGAAAGTTTAGTACTAAATTATCACAATAAATAAATAGACTAAATTGAAATTTTCCCAATAACTCAATCAAGTAATTTATCCTAAATATTTTTTTCAAGATTAAAAGAAAACATGTCCTTTAGGTTAATTTTTTAAAATTTTAATAATAATTTTTTTTTTGAGAATCTAATAATAATAATTGTAGTTACACGATTTTCCTGACCCAAATTCTATTGATCAGGCCTTGGCCCAAAGCGCAACCCACAATAAATATTTGTTGAGGATGGGTCAAAGAACTTAGCCTCAGTGAGCCTATTCGGTCTGATACATGGACAATATTGTTCCAGAAAATAAAAACACAAGAATGGATCTCTCCCGTATGATTCTATTTCTTCAGTTCCTAATACAGTTTCTCCGTCCCCTTCTTTGAGGGACTCCACTACATTATATAGTTTTCCTCCTCTCATCTCAACCTTACACTTGTTGATCATCTAAGCATCTACTTGAGCACCTGTCCCATCAGCCGCCCTCATCACTCCCTTTGTGAGTTGCAGAGGCCAAGGTGGTACTGTTCAGGGGTTTTTTCCTCATTAATGCGGCCAAGAGGGTGGTTGGGGCGCAATTAATGTGGTGGTAGCTTTCCGTGAGATATTTTGGATTTTATTCATTTTATATGTTGGGAGGATGAACTGAATTGGCTGGGGAGAGTTCCTTGTCTGGGCTTCGTGATGTCCGAGGAGGAGTTACTCCTCGGACAGGTTTCCTTACCGTTATTGGGATTGAGTAATGTTTCATATGTGGCTTCTCTTCGGACAGGACGCTCCTCGGTCGGGCCTGAATTTGGAATAGCCCATTATTTTTGGGCCGGGCCCCACAATAATAAAAATAAATTGAGCATTCTATGAATACCCTTCAAAAATAAAGTCCCACGATGGGTATAATCTAGCTTATTTTATTTTCTACTTCACACTGTAATGATAAGAACCTCAAATTAAAACGTAAAGAAACATTGGAGTCTTAATTGAAAAAAATAATAAATAAACAAACAAAAAAAACCTTGTAGTGATGTTTTATAAAGACGATAATGAATGATAAAATGAAAAATCTTAGATTTTATACTTTAAATTCTCAAATTAAATTCACACATTCATATTGACTAATATAATACAATGTTATCTTTTCTAAGTGTAAGGTCCTATCTATTTCAAAATTTGTCAATTTCATAATTCATATTAGGTTTTACAAATATAAAAGTTAAATGTCTATCATGTTCATTACTGTTAAATCTAGAAAATAAAATTTTAACCCTAAAATGGACGAAAATGCACAGTTTCTGAAAATGAGAGGACCTTAACTTTTGTTAATGAAAATTAATTCTTATTCAACAGATCATATTGGCCCAAGGATCTTCTGTCTCTTATGGGCTGTAGTTGGGTTGAGTATCAGGCCAAACCTAAGCCCAAGCCCGTTGTACTACTTCTATAAAATTCCCCAAGCAGCCGATCTTCTTCCGGCCCAAAGTGCTAAGGCACAGGGAGGAAATGTATTCCATGTGCTTGTTTATCCGCCTCAAATCCAATTCCAAATGGCTTTCCTTGATACCCAATTATTATTATTTTTTTATGTTAATTCTTTTATATATAATTTCACCCTATGAGTCTATGACGTCCTCTCGATGATGATTGATTTTATCATCAAGCTAATATATCAATTGATTTTTGTTATAGACAATGTTCAAACCCTACATCTCTTGTTCAATGATATGAAACTTTACCAGTTAAATTAACTGTAACCTACTTTTTTATGGTAATTATATTTATACGTCATACATATAAGAATAAAATATCTTTCTACACCAACGTCTATATAATAATATGATGGCATCAACTAGCATTTTGTGGCATTATCATTGTCAGATCCGACCTCTGGCAAGTGGTTTTCCAAAAAGTTTGTTTAGATCGTTTTCCATTAGGCAGTCTTTTTAAGGTGCAAAATCTAAATTAACACAACTAGCTAGTTTATTCAACATGGTTCATTAATCCCCTCTCCCCCAAGATGTGATCTGATTGCTGATTAGACAATCCAATTTTAGTGGCTCAAATTTGTGAAAGTAAAACCTTTGTGTGAATCCGGATTTGTTTAATTGGCTAAAAGATATGATTTTGGTGCATTTTAGTCCACTCAAAATATGACTTCGTGACTTATAAATTGACTAGTTGAGGCTGATATGCATTTAAATTCAAAGAATCCTTTCTTAACGATAAAGACTTATCACTTATAGATAGTTGTTCTGAGTAATCAGTGTAGCGAGCACTGTAGGTAGTAATAAAAAGACCATTAGAGGCCTTTATAAAAATGAAGCTAATTGAGTCATCACATTGGTACTGAGACAGGTTCATTTTAACATGTTCTATTAAATTTCAAGTGGTGTATCATTGTATCATCTTAGAACCTAAGAATTTTTCATATTGAGTCCTTTGTCATTACTTTTTATTAACTGTTCATGTTTAGTTATTTGACTAACTTGTAATTTAGTTTGTAGGTTACTATGAGAGCAGCAACAGGAAACCGAAGCGCAACAAGTAAAGTAAGTAAGCGAATAAGCGTAGAATTTGTGCGATTTTAAGGCCGAATAAGGCAATGCAGAGTTGCGTGATGGTGGAGAAAACAGTGACTCAAACTTTAGCGATTCCTACAGCTCAAAAGCAGAAACAACAAAGTGAGAAGAGTACCCATCTTGCCAGCAAAGTAAGAATGTTTTTTTAAAGAGGCCATCCTTCTGGTTTGGCAAGTAGAGTATAATTAAAATTAACATCTTCCTACATCATAAATAATTGTACATTTTATGTGATAACATTTTTTTTGAAAAAGTTATTTGTTTTTATATGTTTGGATGCAACTTTTAAAATTACCTAAAATGATATTTTATATTGTTTACTTGTAATAGAAAATCAGTAATATTTCTCATAGGAGCAAAAGTCGTGATCGCAACGATAGAAGAGGTATGGCGTATGATGACAACAATAATGTGGTAATACTAATAGTGGTGGCATTGGTGGTGTGATGATAAAGGAGGTAATTGGTGTGAGTGGTGGGGGTGTTGGTAGAACCATAAATAATAAATAAATAAGAGGATGAAGGCATAAAGGAGTGGTGAAAAACGATTTTCAATTTTCTTCGACTTATTTCACGCTGACCATAATATATATATATATAATCTTCTTCTTTTTATACAGTATCAATACCACTTCAAAAAAAATTTCCTTATTGTCTTTATTACAAAAAAAAAAAAAAAAAAAAAAAATATTCCTTGAACTTCAAACTTGAATAAAAGGTAGTACTTAGACTAACTTAGTAGACATATCTTATCTATGAAACTGAAATTGGAAAGAATTATTAGAGCATGACAAAGCTTAAAGCCTTGCAATTTGTCATTCCCACTTTCAATATGTAATCTTTTTCCATTAGAAAACTATATGCCAATCTATGTAATATCTTATATTCAATGTCAGTTTGGATATTGCTTATTGCTGAAAACTAAAGGTGTGCATGGGTCAGGTTGGGTTAAGTTGAGGGGATTTTTTGACTCAATCCACCATGGTAGGTTAAAAAAAATTCAACCCAACCCACATGGGTCGGGTTGAACCCATGAGTTGGACAAATTTTTATTATTATTATTATTATTATTAAATTGAGTAGAAAAAAAAATATAAATATTAATATATTTAAAAAACCCAAAGATTAGTATCAATGTAACTCCTTAAAGGCAAACCACACTAATGACTAAACAACAATAGTAATTTATTAGGGTTTGTGTGAACTAATTGGTTTTTATATAAGATAAGAAGAGTTAGTTATTTTAAAAATTTTATTAATTATATAATATTATATATATTAATTATATGAGTGGGTCGGGTTGGGTTTGGCAGGTTTGAAATTTTATGACCCAAATCCAACTCAACCCGTTATCAAAAATTTTTTTGTAATCCAACCCAACCCACCAAGGCCTAAAAATCGACCCAACCCAGTGGGTTGGGTTGGTTTTGGTGGGTTGGCTGCATACCCCTACTAAAAACTGAAAACTAAAAATACTGTAGCAAAATAATTTTGAAATGTATGAATAGTATCATGGGACTCAATTTTAAAGAAAAATTTGCTGAAATTCATATTTGTGAGTCCCGTGAACAGTGCACGAGACCCACACAAAAAACACACGGGACAGCACAAACGCAAACACGTTTGTAGCTAAGCGTACACTCAAGTGAAATTAATTCTTTTATGGATTTCCAACATGAATATTAATGGGATAAGAACCCTTCATGTTAAAATCCTTCAATTCATTTGAATTTTTTTGTCAAATGTAAGACATGTGGCATTTATTTGATTTTGTGTGGTTTATATGGATTTTTTTAAGATTATTAAAATTTTAAAATACCATGTGTCTTACATTCAGATTAAAATTAAAGAAAATTTGAATAATTAAATGGGAGAGATCCTTTTAAAGATTGTGGAGTCCTACTATTTTCAATTGGTAAGTTGGTGCACACTTCAAATCATTTTGTCACCCATTAAATGGTGCAAGAGAAAGAATGACCAAAACAAAACTATTTTTTTTTTTTAGAAAGTTTCAACTTATGGCGTCCGCTCTTGATAATAGTTCTTTATCATTAGTCCAAAACACCAATCAGTTTTGGTGTAGATAGGAATTGAACCTCAAATCTTTTATTTAACAATCAAAGACTTTACTAATTGAGCTAACTGGAACCACCAAAACAAAACTATTTTAAAAACACAAAGATCTTTTCTTTTTCTTGGAAAAATATTGAGCCATGTGCTTTATTTGAATTGTTTGAGATTTTAATTTTATTATCCAATAACTTCTTTCAATATTTGATTTTTATTAAAGGAATTTTGTGTTTACTTGGAGAGTTGGAGCATACAACTTTGAAGAAATAATCAATATCAACTCTAATGCTCTCTTTTTGCCATTCTCAAAGAAATTAAAGAACTTTATGTTTGAGTGAGGCCCATCTTTTAAGTGAGGGTAGATTGTAATTAATTTCACCGTTAGCATATTTACATATAAGTTGGCATTAAAATTGCGGTTGAACCAATGAACTATTGAAGGCTTGAAGCAATAAATCACTATATCGGTCTCTCAATTGATAAACATTCGTACCATTTAGATAACTATGCTCGATGGATAAGATGAATCTGGGAATCCAATGTGGAAAGGAAAATGAAGGGTCTGGCTCACTGAAATGTACTGATTGAAGAGACAATGCATTGAAGGTATTTGATTTTATGCACAGCTCGTCTTGCAAGTGGAATATCATTTTCACGGACCATGGTTTACTTGGCCCCATGCGTTGGCCCATCTGCAAAGCAACGTATTATTGACCGAAAATGTTAGAAACACAAAAAAATTCACAATTTATATTACAATTTAGTGAATTCACCACATGATGAGCTGTAAGTGATGAAGGTGTCGACCTACCATTTTACTTTCATCACTCATAACTCATCACGTGACGAGTTGTGACAAAAATTGTGGATTATTTTATGTCTCTTGTTACCGACGAGTGAATGCATTACCCTACCATATCCATATGTTTCATCAAAGGATTCCATTAGACCCAAAAGATTGTTTTTTTTTTTTTCAAGAACAAATGGATAATTGTTCTAGATACTATGTTTTAACCTCAAAAGTCAGTTTCTTTTAAGCGTCAAATTTTGGTGAGGACACACACATGGACATGGCTATAGTAGTAAGATTGTTGAACCGACCCATGTGTTTCGGAGCAGACAAATACCTTTACCAAAGTGAAAGGGAAATGTGAACAAGTCCAACAAACATGGCAACAATCAACTGCTAGTTGAGACATCTACATTAAATAATGAATATTGACCTTGTATCAATGGCGATAGAACAATCATGAATAATTCATTCATATTGATTATCTCCAGTCTCCACACACTAGTAAATTGATCCCTCAACCCCATACCTTACTCATTATGGCACAAGCAAGTGTTCTTACAAGGTGGGACAGGATGTTCAAATCTCTTCCCAATTATTGAATTATCAAAAAAAATTTGTTAAATACACATTTAAGAAATTTCCATGCCTAAGGAGTACTGTAGCTAACACAATCATCTTAGAAGGAAAAACTAAGAATGAAAACGGGTTAAGTTTGGAACAAAAGACGTTTTTTTAATTTTTAAAAAAAAGCTTCTAAATATAAAGCCCTATTAAATTTTAGCAATTTCATTTTCATCTCAAATGGATTCTATATATATATTTGAAAATTGAACATCTAAAATACTCTTTAATAAAATTTAAATATTAGTAAAAAAAATTCACTAAATTAAACAGTATTTTTTTAATAATAAATTAAACAGTATTTTAATAGAGAAAGAAATGCATACTTACTTTTATTATAGAAATCTTAGTTTTTTGTAAAGTAAATTAATGATACAGATATTTTATTAATTTAATATATAATTAGATTGGGTTGTGGTAGTTACAGTATAAAACCCAAACGATCCAAACCCCTCCGAAATCCTAACATATTTAAACATTTGGACTTACAGTCTTAAACCCTCCACAAACCTATTTAAAAAATCTCAAACACTTACCATTGGGATTAGGTTGGGTCAAAAACCTACCAAATCTATTTGAAAATTGAACATCTAAAATACTCTTTAACAAAATTTAAATATTAGTAAAAAAATTCACTAAATTAAACAGTATTTTTTTTAATAATTAATTAAACTGTATTTTAATAGAGAAAGAAATGCATACTTACTTTTATTATAGAAATCTTAGTTTTTTGTAAAGTAAATTAATGATACAGATATTTTATTAATTTAATATATAATTAGATTGGGTTGTGGTAGTTACAGTATAAAACCCAAACGATCCAAACCCTTCCGAAATCCTAACATATTTAAACATTTGGACTTACAGTCTTAAACCCTCCACAAACCTGTTTAAAAAATCTCAAACACTTACCATTGGGGTTAGGTTGGGTCAAAAACCTAACAAATCTAATCCATTATCATCCCTAAGAAAAACAAGATATATTAAGGAGAGTGGAAAATTTGTTAATAAATTAAAATTTAGATACAGTATATTAAGCTCTTCAATTAAAAATACATTGAATTTAATTATCATTGGAAAAGATAATATTATTTGTGCTTCATTGATCAATGCATCTATTTGTTAAATTTAATTAAAAAACCTAATGTATTGCACAAAATGAACTGTATCTGAGTTTGGTTGGTGTTGGTTTTATCCAATTTTAATTTGCTGCACCAAACCTAACTTTCTTGCAAGATAAATTAAATGGTGGTAGGAGCTAAGCTAGGTATGAGTAGTGACCATCAATGAATGTAAGAAACGAACAATGTTTATCCAAGTGAAAGGAACTTAGGTCCCCCTACAAGATTTAGTTGCCTCCATGATGGAGACTTTGATTTTCCAAACTCCCCCAACCCCAGGAAAGATACTTACGGGTGAATATTTTGCAACAAAGTCACTAGACGCACAATCAGATGCTGCAGTGTGGACCTAACTCCCCCTAAAATAATGCTCTGTACTCTGTATTGGTCGACGGGTTTGGATAGAAGGCCACGTTGACACATAAACATGGGCTGCGCTACCTTAAGGGTAGGGTGGTCCCAGGACCACCCTGACCTGAAAAAATATATATATATATATATATAATAATTTAAAATTTTTTATTTGTCTATCCTTCAAAAAAAATTTAAGAACACCCTCAATTTTTTTTATGCTAATAAAATTAAATTCTATTCCATAATTTGTTTTACATTCAATGAATAAATGATTGTTTAGTTATATACATTAAAAGAGATATAGCTTGTAGCATTGATAAATGATAATGAGACTAACATGCAACGATTTCAAAATATAAAAACGCGAAGAAGGCAAATGTAAATTTTATGTATTTGCGTATTTTTTTATTGTTGTCAATATATGAATTTCTCTTTTTATTAGATTGTATAATTCATGCTTCTTAAGGAACATTTTGAGAAAAATTTCTGGAGCCGCCATTGCACATAAAAACAGAATACATCCCCATTCACAGTCGCTAGTGGCAGCTCTAGGAATATTTTTCAGGGTGGTCATTATTGACCAAAATTTAATAAAAATATAACTTCATATATTAACAAAAACACACACACATAAATACATAAATTCTCACAACTTCCTTTTACGAATTTTCTTATTTTGAAATCATTGCATTATAATTTCATTATCAATGTTACAAGTTACATATCTTTAAAAATTTGAGTTAGATAAAAAATTAATAAGGATCTTTCTTTTTGTTTGTGATGACTTAATACATTGTTCAGGGGACCAAGTTAAAATTTAAAGCCAAAGTTTGGCTACAAACTTAGTTGTAACCTAAAACTATAATTCTCACTAAACAAATTAGCATAACTACATATTTTGAAAATCTAACCGTTAAATTGCATATTTTTTATATTCTTAAATCACATGTCAAATTTCATGTTAATCGGATGTTATTTACTATTTGATTCATAAATTTAAAATTTTATTTGATTTTGGACTACAAAAACTCAAAATTTAAAGATTTGATTGATAACATAGTGTAGGGTCGCAATTTGAGGCTCAAGCCCAAAATGTATGGAGTCTTGGTCCAAGGAGCCCAATACAATGAATTTGTAGAGAATGGGTCAAAAAACTACGTCCTAATGAATTGGACAACGGCTAGTATTGGACTAAATGACAATCAAGCACAAATAAAAGATATTGATGTCAGTGGACTTTCAGTCCGAGGAGGCCACAATTATTGTATATTGATCACAGTTGGATACTAAGACAGTTCAGATTGCTACAGTGTTCTCTCTCTATTTTTCCAATCACCATCTCATGGGGATCTCTCACATTATATAGCCCTCTTTGAGCTATCTTGATCCTACACTTGTTGATCATCTGAATTTTCACTTGAGTGTCCGTCCCATCAGACACCCCCCTTTTAGTCTTCTGTGAGTTGTGGTAGCTAAGGCAGCACTGTTCAGAGGTTCTCTCCACATAAATGCGGCCAGAAAAGTAGCTGTAATGCATTTAATGCTGTGATAACAGTTTTTCCTTAGATATTTTGTGTTTCCTTCTTTCTCGTATGTTTATGTGGCACACTCCTATCACTAGGGTCTTTCAGAAGGGCCCTCTAATTTTCAGAGTTACGCATTTGAGCTACATCCATCGCATCCGAGGAGGTATTCTTCCTCGGATCATCTTTCATGCATTTCCTGTTTATGAGACTTTAACTGGGAGTCCATTTTACAACTATTTGCCTTTCTTCGGACTTGTCAATTGTCCTGGGTGAAGACCAAAGCCCACTATATGGTTTTGGGCCTTTGTCCCTACAGTTATGATTGATGCATGATAAAAAAAAAGTATATTAATGATGAAATTATAAGAAAGTTTGGCTTGTTTTTATTCTTATCCTATGGTTTAATTTATTTTTTTTTTCAATTGAATTCTTTAACTTCACATTTGTTTTTATTGTAGTTTTTCCGTACACCCCTGTTCAATCCACATCGTTAAGTTCATTGATACGATATCATTTGTCTATTTTTCTATTTCAAATCTGAAAATGATTTGAGATTTTTTTTATAAATGTTATTGAAATAGTTGTTAACAATACCATTGTGACCAAGTTTGTATCGCAATCGTCATCTGAAAAAGATCAAAGCCTAATCTGGGCCTCTGGCTTCATGTTTTGGTGTTTTTTCCTTATATGGTTTGTGTTCATGATCATGTTCGTGGTTTTTGAGTTTGATTTGGAAGATTTTGGATAATTATAACATTTTTTTTCCTCCTTTAATTGCAATTATCACCATGTTGCAAACTGAGATGAATACAATCGGAAAGATAAGCATTTCCCACTAGGGGGTAGTAGGTACATGCTTGACGCTAACCTGTCAAGTCAATTGAGTGATTTTGATTTCTAAACTATTGAAGACACAATGAAGTAGAAAGAATCCAAATCCATCCCCATCAAAATTGTGCAATCAATTATCTATACTTTTATCCAAACATAATCGATCTTGTCGTCTCATATAAACGTACCATCTTAACGCATGGATATAGTGATAAACACCAAAGATAAGAGGGAGCCAAATATTTGTATGGAAAGTAAAAATACAATCATAACGACACAATGTTTAGTGCATTGAAAACGATTTTCATACCTTTCAAAAACCCTTTTGTCCTTACAAAGATTAAGCCCATTGTCAATTTCAATAATGCTGTCTAGTAAGTAACACCATTGCACACGTGCGAGTAGGCACGGACACATGCATGAATCCTTTTTTTTTTGGGATAAGTTATTCATTACTATGGCCAAGAGCAACTCTATGAAGTACAAATAGAAAGCTTTAAGAAAATTATTCATTTTTAAGTTATTATTATTTTGGTTTCTCCAAAAAAAAAAGTTATTATTTTTTTAATGTTTATTAATTCTAAGTTATTATACTTTATTATACCCACTAGACTAGTACATAAATTAAGGTCATGTTCCATCACTTTCGTACATCCGCTTGAGTTATAAAGCTCGCATGCGTGACTGAGCGCTGCCTACGGCCTATATTTAAAGTTCATTTGTTGAGAAGTTGTCAAGTTGATGGAAAATAATGGCTTATTCTTGATGGTAGGTATTGATCATGACCATGTTTGATTACTTTTTCTTTTTTTTTGGTAAACGATAATGTTTGATTACACTCTTAGGGGGAAAAAGAAAAGGTAGGTATGGTTTAAAAATATATATAAAGTAAAAACAATGTTACTATTTATTTTTTGGGTTGATG
Organism: Quercus lobata; assembly: GCF_001633185.2. Taxonomy (NCBI): domain Eukaryota; kingdom Viridiplantae; phylum Streptophyta; class Magnoliopsida; order Fagales; family Fagaceae; genus Quercus; species Quercus lobata. The sequence goes on from NC_044905.1 coordinate 1,839,666, forward strand.
GGACAATGTTACTATCTTTATAAATTTATAATTTATGGAGCTGATAAATTGTGTTTAAAGTAATGTCACATTTTTATAAACTCATCGATGATATTATTTTTAAAATTAAATTCAATAAGGAAGTAGGGGTAAAATTCAAATTTTACATTCACTAATTTTGATATGACATATCATTATATCATATATTAAAATAATAGGCACAATTACGCCCAATCAATTTTAATACCTATATTTACTCAAAAAAAAAAAATTCTAATGCCCATATAAAAATCCAACCTAATTGAAAGTTTATTAAGATATTATTAGGTGTGGTAGAAGTATTGAGTTTTAAGCAAAAAAAAAATTATTATTTGATGTGATATTCTCTTATTAGATGATTTTACATCACATCTTTATCAAATTCAGCTCCTCATTTTTATTGTACATAAATCACCATCCAACATATAAGCTAATTCCCCCTCAAAAAAAAAAAAAAACATATAAGCTAACAAAATAAAATTATGTCCCTAAGCTTTATCAGGCCCCATCTTTTTTTCCTTTCCTTTTTACTTGTTTGCCCTTGTTTGGATAAGGTCAATGCCTATGACTCATTGGACTAATTTACTCAACTATCATGCCATATTGAGTAACAAGGACTGAAGGACCCATCACCAATCCTATATTTAGATAAAGCAGATGGCGAAATTAGTATATTCCAGTATTTTTCTCTCTTTTTTTTTTTTTCTTTTTTTTTTTTCTTTCTCTTATCCTCTCTCACTCCTATTTCTCCCTTCCAAATATTACACAAAATGTTCCAATCTCATCCTCTTTCTCTCTTCCAAATATGACCCGAATATTTCATTTAAAATTAGTAATTTTTTCTTGGTTACCCTTTTCCTCCAATTTTATCCTTTCTCCTCTTCCTTCATTCCAAATATTATATTACAATTCTTATCCGATCTCCCCTTTCCCCTTGGTGAGAACACAAGATTCAAGGCCTCCAATTACATAAACCTATGAGACGTAAAAAGAAAACTGTTCAGCCAATAAACTTATGAATGTAGCCTTCTATTAGTTGGATCCAACCCTAACTACTTAATATCTATGGTTTATTTTATTTATGTAATTGGTTATTAAGAATTTGATTCATTATCTTACTAGCTTAACATTGTTAGCTTCTTTTCTTCTTTTTTTTTTCTTTTTTTTTTTTTATTCTTCTTTTTTTTCCTATTAGGACAATAAGTTTGGAACTCTATTGAAAAACTCATCATTCAATACTAATAATTCTATGACCACAATCTTTCCCACAACTATCATATGTAACTGATTGAGAGTAGTGGAGAAAAAGTGTTAAATCTATGTGAAAGTGAGAGGTAGTCAATCAGAATCTGTTACATCAGATTAATTTTGACAAAAAAATATGGTACAAAAATTGTGGTCCTAAAATAACTCGTTGAATTTTTTTTTTTTATACTTGTTTAAGTAATACTAAAATTTATGGTGGAACTTATCTAGAGATAGCTTGGTGTTTTTTTTTTTTTTTTTTTTTTTTTTTTTTTTTTTTTTTTTTTTTTTTTTTTTTTTTTTCGTTTTGCTATTAGGAGAATAAGTTTGGAACTTTACTAAGAAACCCATGGTTCAATACCAATAATTCTATGGTCATAATCTTTCCCACAATTATCATATGTGACTAACTATGAGTGGTGAAAAAAAAGTAATAAATCTGTGTGAAAGTGATAGATAGTCAATCATAGTCTATTACATCAAATCAATTTTGACAAAAAAAATATGGCACAACAATTGTGGTCCTAAAATAACTCGTTAAATATTTTTTTATAACTCATTTAAGTAATACTAAAATTTATGGTGGAGCTTTCTAGAGATAGCTTGGTTTTTAAGTAACTCGATGAATATATCTCTAACAGCATTGTCAACAAATTTAATCCGTTAATTGTCCGAAAATGCTACCACATGGTATAGTAGTAAATTGGATGCTATTAATAGGTACGCGTTGAATTTAATCTCATCACTAGATGTGTGAATACCCATTTTAAAGAGAATTCCTCCCATCCAACTTCACTGTCCTTTATTTTTGGCTTGAATGAATCCTGGAACATAGACTTTCTCCATAATTTGTTGAAATAACAGGTTGTGAACATGGAAAAATAAAGTAATGTAAATTATAAGTTCATATAAAAGTGAATGTTTATCACTTATAATTTGTTATATCAATAAGGTTTCAATAAGGTAAAACGTTGTCTTTGTATCAAAAGTGTTTTAGCTTTTATTAAAGAGTGTCTTAAAGTCAAAAATTAAGAAACATTTAATATTCTATTAAATGATATTTTATATATTTTTAAACAATATTTATGTCACACTAGTTATTACATACAACCGTACATACATAGTACTTGACTCACAATTTTTAGTGGAAAGTGTATATGTACGGTAGTGTGCAACAATCCATCCTATCAACATAAATATTTTTTTTTCCCTTCATCGCAATCCATCATATCAACAGGGTAAAACGTTGTCTTTATTTCAAAAGTGTTTTAGCTTTTATTAACGTGTAAAGTCACAAATTAATGAATATTTAATATTCTATTACATGACAATTGCACATTCTTGATGTGATGGCCACTCTATAAGTATAAGTGTTTGTGGGGTGTGGGAGGTAAAAGTCAGGGTTCAAGTCTTTAAGAAGGAGTTTTACACATATATACACTTAGATTATGTTAGAGTAAAATTTCTATTATATATATATAAAATCTATTACATGATATTTTTATATATTTTTAAACAATATATTTCACACTAATTATTACACACAACCGTACACACAATACTAAAATTGTGACTCACAATTTTAGTAAAAAATGTGTATATATGATTGTTGTGAGTACACAACTCACCATTAAGCAGTTTTTGTCCGCTTTGGGGAGCCAGTCCCTCACGGTTTTGTCCTCGGCCCCGAGTGTGGTCTTTTGGGATTTTTACCTTCTTTGAGGCTTGACACCCTTAGTCCCACATCGGTTGGAGAACCCTCCCACTCATGGTTTATAAGCTTCTGGAGCAACCATGAGTGTACCACTACTACACGTGTAGTAGTGGTACAGTCATGGTTGCTCCAGAAGCTTATAAACCATGAGTGGGAGGGTTCTCCAACCGATGTGGGACTAAGGGTGTCAAGCCTCAAAGAAGGTGAAAATCCCAAAAGACCACACTCGGGGCCGAGGACAAAACCGTGAGGGACTGGCTCCCCAAAGCGGACAAAAACTGCTTAATGGCGAGTTGTGTACTCATAATTGTGTATAGCAATCCAACATAACAAACAGAGTATGCAGTAGTATTTAGGAGAAAATGGGCTTTTGTCCTTATTTTTTAAAATATCTTGTACAATACTCCTATTTAAGCAAAATACCCCTATATTTGAATCTCGATTTTAACAAAATTGAGTTATATGTATATTTTTAAGTGAAACTTGACATTAGCAATGTCAAATTTCACTTAAATTTTCAAAAAAAAAAAAAAATTAAGTGGCAAGATATGCATAAAGCTTGACATTACTAATGTTGAGTTTCAACTGTAACTTGATTTTTTAAAAATCAAATTTCAAAATAGGGACATAGTACTTAACAGTTTCAAAACAAATGCTAGATATTTTTCAAAAATTAAGGACAAATGCCATTTTTTTCTAATATTTAAGATTTATTTGGATACCATTTATTACTGAAAACCAAAAACACTATAATAAAATAATTTTTAAATATATAAATAATATCATAAGACTCAATTTTGAATAAAAATTTGCTAAAATTTGTACTTGTAGCACAGAACCCAAAAGAAAATGCAGACGCTAGTTTTTTTTTTTTTTTTTTTAATATTCGTTGCAATCCAAACACAGCCTTAGCCTTATTCTTTTACCGACTTGGTTTAGAGCGTACATAGCCAAACGGAACCCAATGGCACATATATTAAAGGACTTTAGTGATGGAGCAATCTTTGGCATTCATAGACAAGTCCACCAACATAAAAACCCACTTTTTATAGAGCCGCCACTACAGTATCCCCCACCCCCAAGTAACTTTATGGCCTTGTGAGTGACGTGATTATAATAATAGGACAAAAATTAAACCAAATCCTGGAACTACCGGCCACTTTGTCTGCCTTGTACGTTATATTTTATTAATTCTAATCATGTTTTCCTTACAAATGGCCCCATGTCTCTCCCTCTCTCAAAGCAAAAACTACCACCTCAAGCCTTTGAAATGGAAAGAGTAAGCAGATTTTTCCCAAGGAGCCCACAAAGAATTGGTGCTTGACCATATCTTGTCCCTTCAAAACTTTCACATCAAGGATTTCTTTTATTAAATTGTCAAGTACAAGTGGCACAAAGGAGATAAATTAAACTAAAATATGTTTAAAGCAGATAAGGACAGGTTTATCAGTTCAACACCACGTCACAAATCTAATCTCTAAAAGAATTTATTATCACTTAAAATACTCAGCAGTAGAACAATAGAACATGATTATGATTCTTCTGGTTTTTCTTTTTTGGGAGGGGTGCAATAGCAAATAAGGCTTGGCACTCAAAGCTTGTAGAATCTAGAACAATTAAGAAGTTGCATCAATATCATATGAAGCCCTTCAAGATAGAAAACAACATTTCAAGAACATAAACACCCACACCATTTTAAGATTTATGAGTAATAAACATCAAAGCTAAGAGGGCAGGAAATCACTTTCAATAGCTTGATTGGCTTCCTAGAACTAATCCGAGTACTAACCGAAGACCAAAGAAAATGAAACATGGCATAACATCCCAGAACAGAACATAAGTAGAAATAAAGTATTCATCCAGTATTCCAGTGAATTAGGCTGAATATGAAACAGACATACAACAACTCTAAACATGTCGTGTTTGTGTCGCATCCAAAATCGAACAAGCCAAACCTATATTCGAAAATATAATTAGAAAAAGTTCAAAGCTATCATGTGATCATTTTTAGACATGTCGTATTCCTATTGCATGCAATACCATACAAGGCCAAACAATGAATCCAAGTGAAATTAGATGCTTACAAAGAGTGATACGTGATTTATTTTTATAAATGTTATGGACATGACACAAGATACCCATGATCTAAATGAAATTCATGCTCACATTTTTAGTCAGCAATATTATTAGTCTGTCGAGAATCTATAACCAATATGATTAGTCTGTCGAGAAATCTATAACGTACCACAAAATTTGGGTGCTTAAATAAAGAAACAATAAAACACAAGATGAAGATAATATGCAACAAAATTTGGATACGAAAATAACCAAACAATTAAAAAAAGATGAAGATAATATGTAACAATACATTTAATTGCCAAAAACATATACAATGATATGATAATACTCCGAGAAAATTAGACAGAGAATCCAGAAAGTTAAAAATACAAATCATAGACAGATTGATCAAACCAAATGCTACTCATTCTTCGGCAGTCTGAGAAATCCTTCTTAGTCTGTACAAAAAGAGTTGCCATTTTTATCTTGGGGGAAGAACCACAAAACAGAGACTCGGATCTCTCTTCCCAACACAGTGAGCATTTACAGTGAAAAATGTCCAAAATCAACATAATATTTACAGAGTCAGAAGAATCATAGGCCACCGATTTCTTAAACCCCAAAAAGATATATATACTTAAAGACGGAAATGACTCGGTGAGTCAATTCACTTAACCAACTCTGACACCCAACCAAAATCAGGACCAGACACGGCCGAGTCAACTCGTCGGAGCGAGTTCTCCTTACTGAGCTTAGCATACATCTGGGCTCGTAAGCCCCTCCCAGACTCCACCCTCTCCATCGCTGGCTCTTCCTCACACTTCGTTTCCCACAGGTCGAATGGACCGAGTCCAGAACGAGTCACGCTCCGAGTCGGAGTCGAAGGCGTGCTACAGAACCCGGGTCGGACAATCGACGCACGGGGCGACCCGAACCCAGATGGCGAAACTGACCCCACTTGATTCCCCCAACCACCACAACCGCCCATTTTCATCTTCCGCATAGAAGCAACGAGTTCGCTCACCGATTTTCCCGATCCAAACCCACCGAGTCCGCCTTCAGTCGGCGACAAGGGCGGCGATTCAGACTGGGGAGAAACCGGTGGCGACACCAGAATCGAAGTGGGCGATGAAACAAACTTCGACCCACTTTCCCTTCCACTCTGTTGAGTCAAGACTCGGAGTTGTTGCGGCGAGTGGGCGAAGAAACAGACTTTCCGACCACAACTCGGTCCGTCCTTACAGGGCTGAGTCCGATACCGATTCGGATGCAACCAACACTCGAAAACCCCATGTGCGAACTCGCACGAGTCCCCTTTCTTACAATTCCCTTTGCGAAACTCAGGACACGCCGTACCGGAATAGTGATACTTCAGTGGGTCCCTCCGACGAGCCTTCTCACCAGGATGCGCGTACGGACACTCCGTCCAATCATGCGACCTCGCACGTGCGCACCTCCGAACCTTAAACTCGTACATCCGAAAATGGTCGCACGAGAACGCGTCCTGTACGACGTCCGAAAACGAGTACGACTCGTCGTTCTCGTTCGACGGCAAGTAACGGTGGAGGGCAGCGAAGGAGTCAAGCAAAAGAGAGTGGTCTCCGTTACCGGCATTGGCGTTATAGTTGACGGAGAAGTTTGCTAATGGGGACGAAATCTGAGACGCTTGATCATCGAATGGGTCCCACGGAGGCACTTGGACCGTCGGATTTGGATTTCCAATCATCATCGTGAACTTGGGTTTGAATAGGACTTACAGGTTTTTTGGATAGTCAGTGAGGTTATGGTGTCTCTCTGAAATATAAACTGCTCTGGGAGAGAGAAACAGACTCCTTTACCTTGGTATGGTTAATATTAACCACGGTTAGGTTGAAATATCTCGTCCTTTTAGGAGTTTATTTATAGAGTGAGACGCCTCAGTTTTCTTACCATGTGTCCTCTTCTTTGGTACCATTGACTAAAGATCACGATCCTCTCTCTATTTTTGTTTTGGAATTTATGGTGATTTTTACATTTTTAATTATTCCTTTGCCTTAATTTGTTTGTTCTGTTTGAAAAGCTAAACTTTTTAAAAGAATATTATTTGTTGTCTTATCTACCTTATAAAAATTTATATAATTATTATATATTACCTTATTTTTTATGTTATTTTTTTAGAAGATTACCTTATTGTTTAAGAAAAAACAATAATGTTCTCACAACAGGAAACATGATTTTTTTGCGATTTCAGTATTTGATATCACCTTCTTGTTTAGGAAAAAATCAATAATATCGTTGTGGTAAAATTCTAATGTCTCGTAGTGGAAAACATAGTTTTCGCATTTTTAGTATTTGATAGCATCAGAAAAAAATTTGAGTCAAATAAGAACTATTTTTGGTCTTTTGGGTCAACATAAAAAGTACTATGACTTATTTTTAGATATTGTTTTTCGATAAATATTTCTGGAAAAAAAATGATCTCACAGCAAGCTAAACAAGGAAATTTTAGAGATCATTTTTCTAACACATTTAAAATTGCTATCAAATATAGGAAAATTAGATAGTTTTATGGAATTGACTCATTTCCTATGAAATATTAACATCGAAACAAATAGAGAAATTTAAAAATAGATAATAATAAATATACTAAATGATGTGATATTTTATACACCAATAAATTTATGAAAATTAAATATTCACAAGCAAGTGTAGAATATATTTGTTCTTATCCCATATGGTTCAAAAAAATCTAAATTTTTTTTATAATATTTATAAAAAATTAAAACTTTTAAAGAATATCGGGCAATGCATTGGTTTAAAAAAAAAAAAAAAAATTGAATTTTCAAAATTATCCTCCATTAAAGTTAAAAATAAATAAATAACAATATTAACCTTTCAAAGAAAGCAAATGATATGTTATGGAAGTCATTAAAAGGAACTCATTGATTTCTTTTGAAATGTACAAACCTTTGAAACACCCTTTAAAGAAACCAAAGATCAACAATAAGGGGATGGGACAGTAATATTTATCTTCTTATTATGCATTTTATACACTGATTAGATTTTGCAATAATTATAAAATGAATTCCTTGTTTGTACAATGCATGTAATTAATTAATTATCCCCAATGTTAATAAGTTCGAAATTTGCAGTAATCCTTTTGTTTATCCGGTTCTTATATTAATTTTATGAACACTTCCAAATGTTGATATTTGGATTTTAATAAATTTAGAAGGGTCATCAACACAACATTACAACAAAAACATCAAGTCACTGTGTGTTTTTAAAATCACCCAAGTCATTATTATGTATTAAACTAAGAAGTTCGATTTTCTCATTTAATGGATTTACAAGGCTTCTTTGTAATTTTAGTCTACGCACATATTTTATATTTGTTCGTATGTATTTTACACTTTCACTTATAGTTAGTTTGGATAGAGAAATTTAATTTTAAATAGAAGGATTAGATTTCTTTGTTTTTCACTATAATATATATCATGAGATGCCTAATTTGTTTCTATTGATGAAATGTATTGATGCATTTGAGTTTTTATTGATATATAGATTTGAAAATATTAGGTATAAGAAATTATTTTAAATCCATAATTTAAGCAAAATCCCCAAAACTTAAATTATCAAATACTCTTAAATTTATATCATGTAATATATGCTAGTAATTGATCCTAAAATTCTTTGGATTTATATTATCAAATCTAACCACCGCGTACTTTTGGTGTGGTGGTCACTCCACAAGTATATGTGTTTGTAGGGTGTGGGGGGTAAGGACCGAGATCCAAGTCTCCAGAAGGAAGTTTTACACACATATACACTTAAATTAGGTTAGAGTATAGATTTTATTTTGTATAAAAAAAAAAAAATTTCATCGAATCTAAAGTCTAAACACAACCTTAGTAAATTTATGATTCCAAATTTTTTACTTATTTATATAGTCAATTGCGCGTCAATTTCTACCATGACAACGATCAATATAATCTTAATTTCAAGTGGATAGAAAAAGTCTAAAGTAAGGACTATATACATCAAATGGAGGTATCAAGTAATTGACGCGTGCAAATTTTGATCATAAAATTTTAAAGTGTAAACACAACCTTAGTGAATTTATGATTCCAAATTTTGTATTTATTTATATTGTCAAAATTTGCACGTCAATTTCTACCATGACAAAAATCAATGTAATCTTTCAAGTGGATAGAAAGAGTCTAAAGTAAGGACTATACATCAAATGGAGATGTGGTTTTACCATAAAGTAATTCAGGATCACTTGTTTTTTTTAAAAAAAAAAAAGGTTTCAGGATCACTTTATTTTCTATTTACCAAACAACTGGCACAGATTTATTGTCCTCAACATACACAAATATTCAATCTCTTATTCTATTATTTGGATAAGAGCAGTACTATTCTATGAATGCCCAAATATGCTTAGTGGCTACTGAGTTTACGGCACATCATTTTCACTCCTAAGAAAATCTATCCAATTCAATATAAAAAGATGATATATAATTAAAGAGATTAAAATCTATAATTTTGCAAAATTCAAGAATAGAATTTGAATGAAAATATCAATGTGGTGTTAGTTTACTAATTTAATTTATTTTTTAAAGTAAGCACACACATATAGGATTAATGTAAAACAACACACAGGTTGTGGACCTTGTGGTCAATAAACAACAACGCCAGTTGTTTTTTGTTTTTAATTATACTTTTTGTTTTTTGTTTTTAAATCAACACACAGGTTGTGAACCTTGTGGTCAATAAACCAACATCGCCTTAATTGTTTTTAATTTTGTTTTTAATTAAACTTTGATATCTCAGTTTAACCCATAGCAATATTCTTGGCTTTGCCCATGGTTTAATAGAAATCTATGAGCGCTTCTAGTGGTACAACAAATGCCACAACTCGCCCATGTGGCAAGTTGTGGTTGGTAGAAGGGTGTCCTCAGTATAACTCATAGCAAAATTCTTGGCTTTGCCCATGATTTAATAGAAATCTATGAATGCTTCTAGTGCCATATAAAGTGGCACAACAAATGCCACAACTCGCCCATGTGACAAGTTGTGGTTGGTGAAAGGATGTCCTCACATGGCCCACAACCACCCCTCCAGCAACCACAACTCGCCATATGGACGAGTTGTGGCATTTGTTGTGCCACTTTATGTGACATAAGACCTATTTGAAATCTAGATACATGTGAGTATCTAGGTTCTACGTAAGTATTTAGAATATTTGCATCATCTTGTGCAAAAATAAATGTATATTTTTGTATAAGAACCTATTTGTTTTATGTATTCACTTTTTAAAACACCTCATATTATATTTATTTATTTATTTTACATTACATTTTATTAAAATATTAATTTAAAAAAAATTTATAATTGTTTCTCTTTCTTGACACATAACCATTACCATTTAGGGGCAACGCCAAGTGTAGTTGATGACCACCTAAATTTGAATTTTAAATTAATATGGGTTGTTGACCACCCTAAAAATAAAAAAATAAAACTTGATCACCCAAAAAAAACTCAAACATCTTAAATAAAAATTTGAGCCCATTAAAAATTAAATTCAACTTCTTCAAAATTTTGGTCAATTGAATATTGAACCAAAAAATTGCGAGAAATGCTTTTGTTCACAATATTTTTACAACACTTTTGCAGTAAATCCTAAGTTGGTTGTTACTAGTGGACAAAAAAATAATTGCAATGGTATATTCAAATTAGAACTAGTAAAGACTCACCACCTAGACTTTGTTGTGTAAGTGTTACAAAAATGTTGTGGATACAACACTTTCAAAAATTGCCCAACTACAAATCAGCCTAAAAGCCCAAATCAAATGTTTAATTTTGATTTTTTAAATTGTGTTTTCAAAAGGACAAATTTTAAAATCGCAATTTTTTTATACTAAAAAATGCATACTTTTCAAATAGTTATTTCGTTAGTGCTTGCTTTAGTCTTTAGCTGAATTTGTTTGATTTATGTGATACATTTTTCCAAAAGGTAATACACTTTTGTTTATATTGTTACCTATTTAGGCAATAAGTTGGTAATTGAAAATGAGATAAGTAGTTTAATGATTGCTTAATTGTGTATATTGAAGGAAATTTTAAAATTTTAAGTATTTGCAAGTTTTTTTTTTTTTTTTTTTTTTTTTTTTTTTTTTTTTTTTGCAATGTTAATATATTCAAGTTCTATTTTTATCAAAAAAAAATTAATTTAAGTTTTTTAATAACCACCCTGAAAAAAATTCTTGGAGCCGCCACTGCCACCATCAACTATCTTTTTTTATCTTCATGATACATAAAGAAAGAATAAAAAACTAAGGGACTTGTTAACATATGAAATTAGAGCATTTATTAATAACCATTTCACTAAGAATATATAATAATAAAAACTGTCAAAAAAATAAATTATTTTTTCTTTTCCCATAAAAAGTTTATAAAAATATTTCTCAAACTAATGCCTATGGAGCATCCATTAATATTTCTCAAAAATTAAATACAAAATTAATAGTGTGGGGCCCAAATGATTTATGGGCCAGGCCCATCTACCCGGGGAGAATCCAAAGGCCCAAGCCAAGGAGGGCTATGGCCCAAGCTCGACAAGATAGCCTATGGATACCGCCGAGGGCAGTTCAGTCCTCGGCAGACCCAAAGTCCCCCCAGAAAGAGGGGTAAAAACGGTATAGGACTGAAACTTGGAAGAAAGATATAAAATATCCAGGGAAAGCTGCCCTTACTGCCATTCAATACTCTTAACCTGACATAGCCGCGTTCTTTGGCTTTTACAACCACCCCCAACGACTTTGGGTATGGGCTGATGGGACAAATATCAGCCTTGGAAATGTTGACCCTATACGTGGACGAAGGACAGTGAACACAGGCGAGTATAAAAGGAAAAATCAGTAACCTAGAGAGGGGGCTGGGAAAAATGGCCAAAAACCAGAGCCTCCCAGCCCACCTCCAGGAGAAAGACTCCATGGGTGAAGATAACCTAGACACGCACGAATACCACGAAAAACCCACCGCCTGGCGATCAAGGCCTAGCCTTTTAAACCCACGCTCTACAAATGATATTGTTTGGGCCTTTTTACGTGGCGCGAACCCGATACTGTTACGGTCCGTCGCGAATCGTGTCCTTACAATTGGCGCCGTCTGTGGGGAAGGCTTGTGTGTTGGTATAGGAGGTGGGTCGATAGAGTTTCTTTGTTATTTCTAACCGTTGGTTATATAGTTCTAGTATAAAGTTCTGCTAGGGGCTACGTTTCTTGACTAGGGGCTTGGCTGAGGAGCTAACTCCCTTAAAGCCAAGGTCCCCCGTAAAGAGCAAACTAGGCACTTGGTAGCGTTAATCGTATGGATAAACTCTAGGGGCTTGGCTGAGGAGCTAACTCCCTAAAGCCAAGATCCCACACAAAGAGAAAACTAGGTTTTGGACAGAACCAAGGCATTGCATAGTCCTCGGACTCAAGCCTATGGGAAAACCAACTACCTGGATGAGGAAAACTAGGTTTTGGACAGAACCAAGGCATTGCATAGTCCCGGACTCAAGCTAGGAAAACAACTACTGGATGAGGAAACTAGGTTTGGACAGACCAGGCATTGCATAGTCCTCGGACTCAAGCCTTAGGGAAAACCAACTACCTGGATGAGGAAAACTAGGTTTTGGACAACAAGGATTGCATAGTCCTCGGACTCAGCTATGGAAAACCAACTACATGATGAGGAACTAGTTATGGACAGACAGCATTGCATATCCTCCTCAGCTATGGGAAAACCAATCCTGGATGAGGAAATAGGTTTTGACAGACAGGATTGCTAGTCCTCGGATCAAGCCTATGGGAAAACCAACTACCTGGATGAGGAAAACTAGGTTTTGGGACAGAACCAAGGCATTGCATAGTCCTCGGACTCAAGCCTAAGGAAAACCAACTACCTGGATGAGGAAAACTAGGTTTTGGACAGAACCAAGGCATTGCATAGTCCTCGGACTCAAGCCTATGGGGAAACCAACTACCTGGATGAGGAAAACTAGGTTTTGGACAGAACCAAGGCCTTGCATGGTCCTCGAACCCAAGCCTATGGGGAAACCAACTATTTAAAAAAAAACTATGGCACATAAACCTCAAAATCCATCCGAAGAGAACTCCTCGTTAACAGTTGGGTTAATCCCTTAATTGCACGGATTCCCCGGTCTACCTTCGGATCCCCAGTACCAAAGGGGTTGATGCGATACGGTGTAATATATTACCCAAAAGCACAATCAAAGTCCCTCGCTACTCGGCTACCCTCTCGAACAAATTATTTAGAGTTTATCGTTCTCAGACATTGGTCTAGCATGCATCGCGCAGCACTCAGCGGTTATCCCGGTTAGTTCCAAGAGTTTAATTTATTGAGGATTACCCTTGTTATACTTGATAATATCTGTGAGTTTAAACCAGTAGGAATCTGTGTTAAGGCATTTTTCTGCCCGGAATATCATTAAGGGCAAGCTTACATTTAATATTCATGCACCAAGTAGTTGTTGCAGAGAAGAAAAGTATGTATAAAGAAATAAACACATCTTTTATTAAGACAAAGGAACAGTACAGTGTACAATGAAAAGCTGAAACCAGCTTACATTAAAGCTAACTACGTAAGTAAAGAAAAATACAAGAAAATGAACATAAAGCCGAGGAGGTGGCACAGAGGAGAGGTTGGCTACTGTTTCGAGACCTTATTCCTCCTCAATGCTTTTGCACGCCCATAACTCAGGCAGCAAAAGAACCCAACTTGAGCCTCACACCGCTGAAGGAAAGGTGCAGGGAGCCGGAAGTTGAGGAGCCTTCACCAAAAATTTGCCTACAACAAGGCAGAGGCGCTGATGGCGGAGAATCTTTCTTCTGACACACCAAAATTCTGGCATGAACAGAACCTGCTTCGGATTTTGACTAAAAGGGGGAGAAACACCCTTTCCCCTCCGTCGAAACGGAATGTTCCCTTGAATTTACGCCTCCTTTGCCCGTACCTCACTACTTTGAGTCTCAGGAGGACACGGCGCCTCCGTGGCGGATAGAGTTCCTTTTCCCCAACCCTCGCTTCAAACATGATATACTAAGGGAGGAAACTGAAAGATTTGCACGCAGGTAAGACAACTTTCTCTCCTATTTATTTAAAAAGATAAGGTGGTGGCATTTAATTCACGCAGCGTCCCAAGGAACGCTACAGACAAAATGTCTCCGGCTCGATTTCCCACGCCATCTGCAACCATGAGATTAAAGGAGTCTCGTGAAGGCGCACCTCGAACACTGGGACGCCAAAAAGTACCGCGTGACCAAAGACTACGGAAATACCTCTTAATTTGTGGGCCCAGTAAACTTGCGGCCCAGGCCCGTTCTGCATGGGGGCCCAGGGACGGAACCAAGGCCTTGCATGGTCCTCGGACCCAAGCCTATGGGGAAACCAAGTACAAAAAAGAAAAATTATAAGTTTTGGACAGAACCAAGGCCTTGCATGGTTCTCGGACCCAAGCCTATGGGGAAACCAAGTACAAAAAAGAAAAATTACAAGTTTTGGACAGAACCAAGGCCTTGCATGGTCCTCGGACCCAAGCCTATGGGGAAACCAAGTACAAAAAAGAAAAAATTACAAGTTTTGGACAGAACCAAGGCCTTGCATGGTCCTCGGACTCAAGCCTATGGGGAAACCAAGTAAAAAAAAAAAGAGAAAGAAAAATTACAAGTTTTATAACTGCTCGGATGGGAAAAGTCCTCGGCTCAGATACTGTAAAATGTTAAGGCCAATAAAAGTGTTAGGATGATGGTGGGGCACTCCACTATTCGGTAGCCTAAGGGGGCTGTTCATTTTTGCGGGTGATATGTCTTCGAACGATTACTTCCTACATCGCATAGAGCATCCAGTTCTAATCTCGGCATTTTTTCGGGCAATTACCGTTATTCATAGGTACACATTGCTAGTTCAAGCAATTCTGTTAAAGTTGTGGTGACTTCTTTTTATTAGTAAGTATTTTGGCCTTAGTTGTCATCGATTCAAATGCTATATTATTGTGCTGAGCAGCGTTTGCAAATTTGTAAAAACATAGAGACAGAGCATGCGAAGTAAAATAACAACAATTTTTATTAATATGAAAAATTATTACAACGTACAAAGAGGGGCTCAAACAAGCCTATACAAAAGGTGAGCTGCCGAAGCAACCCTAACATTCGCAGTACAGATAAGTAAACAGCCAGGTGTCTTTTAAACTCGTCTTCAAAGTCTCTCCAATTTCTGCCTCAGTATTGCTCATATCGAAAGAAGAACCTTCTTTGGAAAAAGATGAAGGAGAAGGAAGAAGAATTTGAAGGAGAAGGAAGAAGAAGATGGAGGAGATGAATGAAGAAGATGGAGGACATGAGTAAAGAAGGAGGAGAAGAAGAGAGAAGAGATGAAAAGAAAGAAAAAGGAGCAAAAGAGGGAGAAAGAAAAGCACCAGGATGGAACTGGTGCTGTGAAGACTAAGAAAGGGAGGCAAAAGGAGGCGCCAGTTAACGAAGAGAGGAAGAAGCAGGGGTGTAGACACCCAATTTTATAACTTGCATTTAACCAACCGGTAGATCTTTAAATTTGTGATACAAAACAAATCTTGATGTTCTAACGATCATAATGGTATGTCATGGGTTTTGATCGGACCACCTGATCAAAAGTTATCATACAAGCAATTTTCAATGATCATGGCCTGCCTACACGATGGGCCTGATCGCGTCCTATTCTAAACACTTAATTTTGATTGGTTCTCACAAGAATTAATTTAAAATTAATCAAGTGTGATTTTTGATTGGATTTCATTTTATTTCATTTTTTTAAAGAAAATAATAAAAAAAAATGCTTTTCTTTATGGCATCTTATCTGCTCTTTTGAAAAAAATTCTGGAGATATGATCCATGAAAAATTCTAAAAAAAAAGAAAAGAAAAATTCTAAAAAAAAACGTCATTATCTTCAGCTGAAACTTGAATCACATTTTTGGTCAGAAAAATGTTGAAATTTGGATTTCTCTATTTCTATAAAAGTTGTAGAGAATTAAATTTCCTTTCAAAAAACATCAATTCCGAATCAATTGGAATTTTGAGCAGCAAGTTATGGCCAAAATACGAAACAGGTGCAGAAGACAACATAAATTCAGCATTGTAAGGACACGATTCCTGCGCGGCCCAGTGACATTTTTGGGTTCACGCGGGAGAGATCCCTCACAATACAATTTATAGAGAGTGGGCTTGAAAAGCTTGGGCTTGGTCACGGGACGATGGTCCGGTCTGGATTTCAGAGAGGTCCCTGTGGAAAGTGGACTGGGCCTAAACGTTTAAAGCTCCGCCGTGCTGCCACTTCTGAGAATGGGCTCCTCGGACTTGATCCGAGGACCCTTGTGGTCCTTTCCGGCTGTCCAACGGAGGACCTTCTCTATTCTCTGCGTGGATCGTTCCGGCGATCTTATTCATGAAGTCTTTCTCTTTTCCTCCCCCCCCATCACTAGATTCACTTACTTCTCCTTTTATACTAGCGTGCATTCGATGTCCTTCGTCCACGTGTAGGGTCAGTCTTTACAAATACTGACATTGGTCCCATCAGTCTAATCCCGGAATTGTTGGGGATGACTTGATAAAGCTGCAGAGTACGGTTCTGTTAGGCATTGGGCCTTATCCAGAAGGGTATTTAGGGTAATCGCCCCAAGGTATTTTGGATTTCCTCCCGAATTTGTCCCTTTATTCTGGGGGGATTATGGGCCTGCCGAGGACTAGACTGTCCTCGGCTGCCTCCCAAAATTGGTCTGTGCTCTGCGTCATGGAGCTTGGGCTACAATTCTCCTCGGATTGGGCCCTCGGACTCTCTAAGGGTGAATGGGCCTAGTCCACGAATTGTTGGGCCCCACAATAGCCCCTCAAAACCCTTCTATCCGAATTCCGGATTGGAAAGGAGGGTTTTGGCAAACCCGGGCCCTTAATATGGCCCATTTAGCTTGATCCCGCATTTATGTGAGCGGTTTCCCAGGAAGTTAGGCGGTTTTTGAGGGATTCCTTTTAATCCGCTCGGAATCTGCTCCTGCCGCTTGGATGTCCCAGACGCGCCCTTAATGAATCCCCTTAACGAGGCTCATTTATATCCGGCGGCTCATTTGATAAGGTGGAGAAGTGAAACGGACGCCTCTTTTTTCTTCAGATTCTTTGGGAAAGTTGAATACATTTAATGCCATCCGTTCTGCTCTTCCTATAAGTAGGCAAGCAGGAGGCCATCACTTTCGTACTAACCCCCTTCCCTTCTTATGAGATCACGACAAATGATGAAGAGATCATGCCCCTCCTCTAGACACCATATTCTGATAAAACTTGAAATGGCTCGATCAGGGCAAGGGTGGCGCAGACTTAAGATCCGTCCCGCCTCTCTTTTAGCCAAAATCCGAAGCAGGGGCTCATCACGCCGAACTCTTGGCGTGACTGAGTCGAGAATACCCAATATCAGCACCACCCGGCTCCTCATGAGCGTACCTAATATGGCACCAACGTGTTAGGAGTCAGGGCTGAGGCAGGGGCTAAGTGCTTCTGCTTCTCCCTTTTTTGCTCCTCGGTGCCCTCCTCCACCTTCTTCTTATAGTCTTCCCAGCACCAGTTCCGTCTTGGTGCCTTCCCTTTTCCCTCTTTTGTTCCTTTTCTTTCTTTTCATCCCTACTCTCTTCTTCTCCTCCTTCTTTACTCATGTCCTCCATCTTCCTCATTCATCTCCTCCATCTTTTTCAATTCTTCTTCCTTCTCCTTCAATTCTTCTTCCTTCTCCTTCAGTTCTTCTCCCTTGTTCTTCATCCTTTTCCGAAGGAGGTTCTTGTCACGATATGAGCAATGTTGAGACAGAGACTGAAGAGACCTTGAAGATGAGTTTAGAAGAAGCCTGACTGTTTACTTCTCTGTACTGCGAGTGTTATCGTTGCTTTAGCAGTTCTTCTTTTGTATAGGCTTGTTTGAGCCCTTTTTCGTACATTTTAATAATCTCTTATATTAATAAAAGTGTTTATTATTTCATTTTGCATATTCTGTTTATGTTTTTGTATATTGGTAAACGCTGCTCGGCTCAATGAGAAAGTATCTAAAACCGATGACAACTAAGACCAAAATACTTGATAATAAAAAGATGTTACCATAACTTTAATATAAGTGTTTGGCCCAATAAGGCCGACCAGTGAGAAGTAATAATTACCCATGCTGGCCGAGGAGAGAACTGGAGGTTTGATGCCGTGTTTAGGTCCGAGGACCATACAAGGCCTTGACTCTATCCAAAACTCGTAATAACAATAATTTTTATATTTGGTTTCCCCATAGGCTTGAGTCCGAGGACCATGCAAGGCCTTGGTTCAGTCCATAACTTGTAATAATAATAGTTTTTATATTTGGTTTCCCTATAGGCTTGAGTCCGAGGACCATGCAAGGCCTTGGTTCAGTCCATAACTTGTAATAATAATAGTTTTTGTACCTGGTTTCCCCATAGGCTTGAGTCCGAGGACCATGCAAGGCCTTGGTTCTTGTAATAATAATAGTTTTTATATTTGGTTTCCCTATAGGCTTGAGTCCGAGGACCATGCAAGGCCTTGGTTCAGTCCATAACTTGTAATAATAATAGTTTTTGTACCTGGTTTCCCCATAGGCTTGAGTCCGAGGACCATGCAAGGCCTTGGTTCTGTTTCATTCCCTCTCCTTAGGTATCCCGTACGCGGCCGGGCAGGAGGTTGTCCTCGGCATTAGTTATTACCCGGCGTGGGCCGTAGTCCGTGGGCTATCATGTAGCAGGGGCATGGGCCGCGAATTTACTAGGTCCACAGATCAGGAGATATTTCCATAGTCTTTGGCCATGCGGTACTTTTGGGTGTCCCGATGTTCGAGGTGCACCTCCACGAGGCTCCTTTAGTCTTGTCGTTGCAGAGGTTTGTTGGAAGTCGAGCTGGAGACGTTTTGTCTGTAGCGTTCCTTGGGAAGCTGCGCTAATTAAATGCCACCACCCTATCTCCTCAAATAAATAAGAGAGCAAGTTTCTTTGCCTAGGCACCAGCTCCTTAGTCTCCTCCTTCAGCTCCCTTCCGCAGTAAGTCATGTTTGAGACGAGGGTCGGGGAAGAAAAATTCTCTCCGCCGCAAAGGCGCCACGTTCTCCTAAGGCTCAGAAGAGTGATATACGGGCAACGAAGGCGTAGATTCAAAGAGATATTCCCTTATGACAGAGGGGAGAGGGTGTTTCCCACGCTTTTAGTCAAAATCCGAAGCAGGTTCTGGTCATGCCAGATTTTTGGTATGTCCGAAGAAGGAATTTCCACCATCAGCACTGTCTACCTTGTAGCCGGCAAATTTCTGCGGGGGCTCCCTAACTTCCGGCTCCCTGCACCTTCTTTGTAGATGGTGTTAGCCTGAGGTCAGGTTCTTTTGCTGCCTGAGTTTCGGGCACGTGAAAGCGTAGAGGATGAAACGAGGTCTTGAGGCAGTAGCCAACCTCTCCTCTGTGCTACCTGCATCCTCCCACTGCGGCGTGAGGCTCAAGTTGGGCTCCTTTGCTGCCGAAGCTATGGGCATGCGAAAGCATGGGGGAAGGGACAAGGCCTCGAAGCAGTAGCCAACCTCTCGTCTGTGCTACCTCCTCGGCCTTCTCTTGCTTTCTTGCAACTTTCCTTTCTATCATGTAGCAAGTTTTATCACAAGTTGATTTCAGCTTCTGTTGTATGCTGTACTGTTTCTTTGTTTTAATAAAAAAGGAAATTTTGCCTACTTATTTTGAATACTGCTCTTTTGGCAACATTATTTTGTGGAAGGGTGTGCTCCCTGTGTTTGTTTCTTCAATGATACTTACAGCAGGAAGTTTTGAAACATAATCCAATCAATTCTAATGTACCAACACTACCAAACATTACGGCAATAATTCATAGCAAGTTTAACTCAGGAAACTAGCAAAGATAACAATTGAATATTCTGTGATAAATATGAGTACCGTCCGAGGAGTTGACGGAGGGTAAAGAACTCAAATCGTTTCTCAGAGGACGTATTGCCCTACGTCGCGTCGATTCCCTTGGTGCTGCAGATATAAGAGCAGACTTGCGAATCCCCGCAATTTGGGAACTGACCCAATGGCGAGTGGAGAGCTTTCCTCAGATGAATCCAAATTCTACGTAATGTAGTTTTTCCTTACGAGTAGTTGGTTTTCCCATAGGTTTGAGTCCGAAGACCATACAAGACCTTGGTTCTGTCCACAACTCGTGATATTTATCTCTTGCACTTGGTTTCCCCATAGGTTTGAGTCCGAGGACCATGCAAGACTTTGGTTCTGTCCAGAGTTTATGAGATTTGTTTTTCGTGTTTGGTTTCCCCACAGGCTTGAGTCCGTGGACCATGCAAGGCCTTGGTTCTGTCCAAAACTTTTGATATTGATCTCTTGTACTTGGTT